>NW_026463851.1:0-63779 GCF_021730395.1 Mercenaria mercenaria
GATCTCAAAATCAATAGGGGTCATCTGCTGGTCATGATCAACCTCCCTATCAACTTTCATGATCCTAGGCCCAAGGGTTCTTGAGTTATCATCCGGAAACCGTTTTACTATTCAGGGTCACTGTGACCTTGACCTTTGACATACAGACCTCAAAATCAATAGGGGTCATCTGCTGGTGATGACCAACCTCCCTATCAACTTTCATGATCCTAGGCCCAAGAGTTCTTGAGTCTACATTCCGACCGACCGACCGACAGACCGACATCTGCAAAACAATATACCCCTCCTTCTTCGAAGCGGGGCATAAAAATGGCTTCTAGATAAGAGTACTAACAAGGGTTTACTACGATTTTGAACAATGTTTCCTACATTTTACCCCAACATGCCTAGTTTCAAACTTATCCTAGATTTCATATAGACAAACTTTCTGACAATATTTCACATCAAGAGGGCGTTAAAGGTCTCGCTTGACCTTGAATATATGTATGACATACCAAATCATGAATGGTAACTATTGTCTTTAGTAGTGTAAATATATACCTTTCAAATAGTAATCGTTTGTTGAGTGGTTCCAGTCTATGACTTGGATAAACTCGTGTTTTTCAAATGCAAGGCACGATGCATCAAGAAAATCCGGATTAATTTTGGGGAATTCCCAGGACAAATCGAACACTACATGATCCAGGTTCTCTGGTATACAGTATAAAGGCACTATCAAGCTGAGTGAGCTGGTTTCCGTTATTCCATAGTCTGAGAGTGTGAATGGCTGACCTGGTCCTTTAGTGGTCTGTAACATAAAGATACCAATTATACAATCAATAAGATAAACGTCTACCTTTAATTTCTGATGACAAAGACGACAGACATCTTTTTAAACTAGTAATTTCATTTATATTTTGTGTATTTTACAGACTTACGCAAGGAAATTGATATTCATGCTAAATAACTAACGACGGCCATAACATAATGTTCGTTACCTTAAGACCTCTTTCCTTGTATAGAATCTTCTGCTGTGATTCCTTGATACCAAGTTGTGTTTCTACTTCTCTCTTCAAGTCTGCAACCGCCATTCTTGGATCATATGGTACCCAGGCAGTGTCCCCGTTCATTGCTGACACGGAGAAGACCGGTCCTCCATATCCTGTCATTAGTTTGCGATTCTCTTCTAAAACCTTTGAGTAATCAACAAACATTCTGTCTAGTTTTGATTCAAAGAAATTAACCATTTCACAGTCTGGTTCAACCACAACATCGCATTCTTCGTGTGGGCACTGACCTGTCCTTTTGACGTATTCTACAACACACTGAAATAAAGTTTCAAAATGTTTATAGAACCGACTTCCTTCTCTTAACATACATCTTGCATTGGAAAATGATACGATTTACACCTTTTTAAAAGAATCATAAGATCTGTCCGAAATTATTTAAGTACTTCCCGGAATATAAACTGGACAAAGCAAGTCTGTCAATAGCGTTGTATGACTGGACGGGCTAAAAATGAAAACGCAGGATGATAGGTGTATAATTTATATTTGTTAAACATTCAAAGGGTCATTTAATTTAATCTTACATTGTGCATTATTTTCATGCGTTCTCTGCAAGATACTGTACTGAAAGCAACAGTGTTACTTCCCCTTATTGGTACAGCAGATATGAACGTCTGACACTAATACTGCGCGGAAGTTGTACTGAAAGAATAACGCCAGTATGACACAAGAAGTCCACTCACCCTTAGACAATGTCCAGGATAATGATTGCAGCTGTCAGATATAGGTGTTTTAGGAAACTCATTCGGTGGTTTTGACTTTTTGCACATAAAACATTGTAGCTCTGAAATATAAAAAAAGATTTCTAATAATTGTCTCGAGTAATCTTTGATATTTCTTTTGTTTGAACAGCTCTATACTTGAGAACACTACATCCTAAGCTTACAACCTAGTGTTAAATGTTTAGTTCAAAACGTTGCTTTTGAAAGATTCAATAAGGTATGACAAAGTATTGTTCATGTATTTTTCATTTATTTTATAAAATTATTGATTGTATGACCATAAAATTACATGTATATAGCTCGGATCAACAGCCCGAGTGATAGCTCTTTACTCACGTGATCGCCAAACTAAACTATAAATATTTTACCATATTCATCATCACTTGCATCGTCGTCATCATCGGACTCCCTAGCAATCATCTCAGCAATGGGACTTGACCGTTTTCCAACAACTTCTGGATATGGTGTTGGAGTAAAAACATGGGGAGTGGTTACAGCTGAACTCGGCATCTGAAACAATTATACCCAAGTTGTAGTTTATGCTAACTTCTTTTACATGTAAGTCGATTATGACTGTGATTCTAAAACGTATGTTGATCACTCACAGCACCTACGTCCGAGTATTTTCAGAATTTGACATTCCAAGCTTGTTCTATTGGATGAATATTTTTCTATTTTTTTGTAATATTGACCTTGACCTCAGCGGTCCAAAATGCAATACTAACATTATTGTTTCATATGATACTTATACATACAAAGTAGTGCGAACTTCGTCTTTACTTTGATGGAGCAGATTCGCCTTTTTGTTCATAGTAACAACGACCTTGGTCCAACCAATGTCATGTCTCCATATCAGTTTGCTACATACTAATTACAGATCAAAATAGATCATTATAAACGTGTTATTAATTGGAACTATGTTAAGTAACAAAAGCTTGACTTTGACCATTACATCCTCAAATACAATGTCAACACTTTTCCCTTTACGCCATATACACACTAACTTTCAATAGCAATGTCTCATTTCTAAAATAAATCATTTTTTTCTGGTTTAAGTAAATGAATCCTTAGCCTTCCTTCAGGCCCAAGTTACAATATAAATTCAGGTCTTTATATATTAAGCTTGCTATACAATACTATACACTTAGTTTTGTCAGAACT
This sequence comes from Mercenaria mercenaria, assembly GCF_021730395.1. NCBI lineage: Eukaryota > Metazoa > Mollusca > Bivalvia > Venerida > Veneridae > Mercenaria > Mercenaria mercenaria. Next base: position 2,930 of record NW_026463851.1, read on the forward strand.
GCTTTTAAAATATAAGTAGAAACATAACACTGCTGCTTGTAGCTCTAAAGTCAAATCGCAAATGTCTAAACCGGACAAATCTTTGTCTAAGTAAAAGTGAGATAAAACACAGACTGTAGATGACAAAAATTTGTTTGTGACTTCCAAAACCCGTTCAAAATCCAACAAATGTACAAAGGTCTTACGTCTTCTAGACCAGCTTCTCTGAAGCAAATCTTCATAAGAAGGTCCTTCACTTCATTGATGTTTGCCAAACGCATGTAGTAACCAAACGTTCTTGCCGCAATATGTTGATAGAAATATTCGAAACTGGAATAATAGTTACATTGGACCGCATAGACTTTGATATCCTGAAATGAGAATACTAGCATTAGTAAACAGTGGTTCGAATCAATAAGGCAGAAAATTGAAAAATTAAAATGTACATAAGGTCAATGATGACCTTATATCTCTCTCCAGAGTTCCACAGCTTGAACATGTATTAGAGGACTTTTCCACACGGTTTTTACACATCTCTAATTCGATATACTGGTATTCTAAATTCATATTATGGTAGATCTATCTGAAAATATATTTTATGATATCAATAAATCATTTAAAGATATACAAAAATATGGGTGATTTATGATAATCAATTATAAACTAGAGCTGCTTTTGAGAAAAGCGCATGTCTCCCACAACTGCCTAATGATCCGAATAGTAGTATATGAGTCAACCATGCACCAAAACCTCAACTGCCTTATCAGACTTTCAGTGCTTTGATTAACAAAACAAGTTTCAAGGGCCATAATTCCGAAGTGCCTGGGCCAATCTGGCTTGTTATCGAACTTGGCCGAGGACTTATTGGCAAACACATTTTATTCAAGTTTGGTGAAGATCGGATGAGAAATGTTCGACTTAGAGTGCGGACAAGGTTTGTGACAAATACACAGACAGAGAGACAGACACACATACAGACAGGAGTAAATCAATATGTCTCCCACACTGTGTTCTGGGAGACATAATAATGATAGTGATGTCTCTCACACTGTGTTCTGGGAGACATAATAATGATAGTGATGTCTCTAACACTGTGTTCTGGGAGACATAATAATGATAGTGATGTCTCTCACACTGTGTTCTGGGAGACATAATAATGATAGTGATGTCTCTCACACTGTGTTCTGGGAGACATAATAATGATAGTGATGTCTCTCACACTGTGTTCTGGGAGACATAATAATGATAGTGATGTCTCTCACACTGTGTGCTGGGAGACATAATAATGATAGTGAATAAATAGTAAAACGGCACTCCATAGCAGTCAGTGTGTTTGATGTGTGTAATATCGATAATATTTATACAACTTTAAAAAGTTCTATAAAGGATGGTATGACATATCTTGTACTTTAAATAATGTATACAAATTATCTCTCTTACTAGAAAAAACAAACCAGTATATTATTTGTACTTTAAAAGATAAATCTTACTTATTAAAACATAGAAAACACAAACTGTGTGGTGGTATGGTTTTTGTTATTTTCTAGGTGTTTGGTCAAAAAGAATGCGTCTAACGGAGTAGAATACGCCTGTTTCAGGCGTACAGGACAGGGCAAGGGCGGGGTGGGGGTGTGGGTTGGGGAGTGCAGTAGGAAGACAGTGCAGGATGAGAATGAGGTATACTAAGATACAATATCAAGACACTTTACAGAAGCTAAACAAAAGGATCCTTGTGACCTTGACCTGCCAGGCTCTGACCCCAAAATCAATAGAGATCTTCTTCAACTTGTGCTTAGTAATTGTGTAAAGGTTGAAAGGCGAAGCTGTCATACTTTCTGATTTAGAGCCTAGGAAACAAACAAATTACCCTTAAGATCCCTGTGTCATTGACCTCTGAGTCACTGATCCCAAAATTGACAGAGGTATTTATTCAGTTTGAAGTTTGAAATCAGGAGCTATTTTACATAATAATTTGCAGTCTCGAAACCAGTTTCAGTCTCCCGGCTACTGTGACCTTGACCTTTAACCTATACACCCAAAACAATAGGGATACTCCAAAAGTGGTACTAGCTAGTCTTGAATGCTAATGCTGTATCTGATCTACTTTGTGACTCAGCCTCCTGTCCTTGACCTCTGAGTCACTGTTCTTGCTCTAATGGTATTTATTCATCGTGTCGAGTTTGAAATCGGTTGCTATTATAGTTTATGATTTACAGTCTGGAAACCATTTTCAGTCTCCCAGTTACTGTGGCCTTGACCTTTAACCTTTAGACCACAAAAACGCAAGTGGTGCTTAGTCATCAAGTAAAGATTGACTGTTGTATCTGATATACTTTCTGAGTCCGAAAATGAAAAATGTAAAAAAAATAGTTAGGTCTCTGTGACCTTGACCTTTGACCCACTAATCCTAAAATCGTTTCAGACCTTTATCGAGAGGTACTAAACCATTGTATTGAGTTTGAATACTGTACGCGTTGTCATATCGATGATCTTTATCATGCAACAGTTTTAGTACAAGTCGCATTTGACATGTCATTGGCATTTGAAGATAGAGTGCAACACTATACATATTCCTTTTAAAAATCCAATCTGCTCACATGCTAATATTCAACGTCTTTCATTTTCTAGAGCAATGTCTTTACCATGCAATAAAATTTCCATCATTACTCATTTGATAGTACATATGTTGGTATCAAAATGACGGTACTATGAAGTTGATATTTAAAACGGTGTATAACACTGTGTATATCACTACATAAGTGGGTTAAATTTGCCTTCCTGGTAAAATCCAACATACCCCACTGTTGCGTTTTCAAAGTCCGTAATTATAAGATAATGTAAAATCAATTGGAAAATCATGTAAAGGATCACTTACCATTTTTCTTAAAAGTTTTGTTTCTTCTTTCCAGTCTAGATGACGATAGTTCTGGCTTTCAGATTTTTCATGCGGTGGCGCGTCGCCAATCATAACCAAGGCCTTCTGGGAGTAGGTACTCCAAGAGAGCTTTTCTTGTACTTCTCTCATTACAAGTTCGTAGCATTCAGGTGTGTCTCCTCCGTCAGTACTGGAAACATTACTGACAAAACTGCAGAGCGTGTTTGGGTCGTTTGTAAAATTCAGGTATTTTGTGACATACTTTGACCCAGCATCGCAGTAATCACCATGGGCAAATATAGCAATACGTATACCAGGTATTTTGCGTTTCAGATCCTGCACCATTTCTCTGAGGCGTCTTCGAACTTCTTCAAGACAGCTGTACATTGATCCAGTTGTGTCGAAAGAAAATGCTATTTCAAATGTGTCAGCCATCTTTCATTTCTGAAAAAAAAATAAGAAAATTCTATATTTACATTTTTCAAAGAAGACGACTAAATTAGTTTAGGAAAGCAGATGTAAACGTAGGCAACGTGCTTTAAGGTATCCGATCCACTTCGTTGCCTGGTAAGCCCATGTTTTTTTTATATCATTTGAAAGAGTTGTGTCTGTTGAACAAGAATCAGAAAGGGCAAAAAAAATATGTGTGGTTCCTGTTACATGCCATCAAAAAATTGGGAAGGTAGGTGGGGATTTTAATTAGGCTAAATAGGATGTCCATAATAATATGCAAGAATCATTACAGTCATGCTTTTGACAACGAAATGATAAATATTACACTGAAACAACTTTTTTTTTTGTTCAGGTATCACTGAAGACTATAACTGAAAAGTCAAAACATCTATAATATATAGTGTCATGTTATTTCTATTTTCTTTTTCAGTAGGCAATACACTTTCAAATGATGCCAAAACTATATGAGTTTACCAGGTATCAATATTTTGTGTACTTCAATAGCACTCTTATATAAAACTTGCTTAACCTGAAGTACGGATAACGTATTTCTTATCTATAGGAGAGATCGTCGAGACACGTCACGCATTAACATCTGTTTATAAATCTGGTGGTGGGCAAAACAATTGTTTTTACATCGTTTGCGTATGGGATCGGAATTTTTAATTATTAATAATTTTTTGGATCATTTATGGATTTTTGAAATTCAAAAAGTTTTGAAATACTCCCCGTTTTCATATTTTCGTATTCCAATATCTTTAAAAAAAAACAACAAAAAAACGAATAACCATTTTAAATGACATATAGTTTTAATAGCGGCGTAGTGATTGTTTAGAAAAACACTGCAAGTTAAGTGTTCATAATTAATCCATTTTATTTCAAAATAATAATTAAAAAGTAATTAACAAATTGCTTGTTTTATAACTTTTCCAGTGATAAAATATTATTGATATAATTTGTGTTTAAAGAAAGTTTAGGCCGTTAGAAAAACATCACTGTTTACAAAAAACATGGACATTCGGCGTCTGCCCACCCGATAACTGTCTTAAAATTATCAGTTCTAAAAAAAGAAAATACAACGGATTTGTATACAAACACGATCTCTCCTATACGGTGTCACCCCGGTATTGAAGTACTTCCGGGTCGTTGTATCCTAGGAAGTAGTTCTTTGAAATTTTGAAGTTCCCAATTTAAAGCCATCCCTACTTTGACATGTTATATTTTAAATGTATTTACTGACACTGTGTACATTTTGTGCCATTTCTGATGTCTTTAACAGTTGTTTTGTCTGTGTTTTTCAGGACTATATTCCTGTGCGGATGGATTAAAAAACTACTCCAGACTGGTAGACATGACAGATGTGTATTGGAAATATAAACATGGACTTAAAACTTTGATGTGTAGCAAAAAAGTTCATCGTTGATGATAGTGATTTTCTAAGCTATATTGACTGGAACAGGGTCATTCTTCAGAAGTACAGGACTGTCAATGCTGCAATTTTGTTGTGAAAGTCACAATCCATGTCAGAAGTTGCTTGTTTTACTATACAGCAAAGAAGAAGAAATTGTACTGGGCCGACACCTATATGGGAAAAAGTTAATTTTGAATATCTCAGCAACCAAAGGGTTTACAGCTATGAAACTTCACACACTAGTAGCTGATAACAATAAAAACCAGTGGCTAAAAGGATTTTATCAAGGTTTGTGAAATTTTAATTTTATTGAATTTTTAAAAATTTAATAGTTAAATTTTCATTTAAATTAAGTAACAGTCATCTCCCTTTGATTATTCAGTCGTCTGCAATAGTGCAAAGACTTTCAAGAAGAAAAAGACTATTAACCGGGCTATATAAGAGAAAATCAGACAGATTTTATTAATTTTAAAAAAAAATAGAGAAAAATTAATTTGTTTACTTTTTAAAAAAAAATCACTATTTTTGTGTATCAGTTTTTCGAACAGTTTTTTTAGGATGGATGACCTACTGGAACATTGCCGCAACAAACTGCAGATCAACAGTGACTTGCATGAAAATGGAGAATGTATATTTTGGACTGGTTGTATTAACAAATTTGGCTACGGCCAGTTTCGTTACAGAGATCCAAGAGACCCACCGTCTGCCGGTTATAGAACACGAACCAGTCACCGTGTTGCATTAATGGTTCATTATAGAGATTTTGATATTTCAGGCAGTCAACAGGCATCACATTTGTGCAATAATAAACTGTGCATAAATGTTGAACACCTTGTTTTTGAGGGAAACAGTACAAATAATTTAAGGAAAAATTGTTTTTCTCATTCTAGGTGTTATGGGCATTTTGATGTGGCAGGGCACCGCTTAGCAGACTGTCTAGTGCATTTATCAACACATTGACTATAGTTTTAATTTTCTGTTATTTTTTTTAATTTACAGGGCAATGTTTGTATTACAATGAATTTGAGATGGATACTAGTTATGCCTGTTGTTTTGGTTCTTGTTGTTGTTATTGTTGTTTATGTATTATTTTAGTTTCAGTAAATGTTCAAGAGCTCTTTCCGTTTCGGCCGGCATCAGGCCATCATCAGACATTCTGCCATGAATGTGACGGTGCTCTTTCCCTTTTTTTCTGTTTCTTTCCCTTGTAGGTGAACAACCGCCATGTTTCTAAGGCATTAAATTTTAGAAACACTGTTTTGCTGATGGAGCCTCATCAAGTTGTCCTTTCACGTACTCATCCGAATACTGGCCTGAACTGCGGGCTTGATGATAAGCATATTCCAGCTTTGCTCGATTATTTTTTCTGCGGGTCTTGAACTTGGCTGTTTTTTGATGATTTCTGTGTCTCTGTGACCTCTTTGAAGTTGTTTTCAGATACCTTTTTGCCTGTGGTGAAAGAGCCAGTCCGGTAATGCTTTTGACTTTTTTTTCCACAGAAGCTTGCAATGAATTGTTCAGCTGAAGTGTTTTTGATGCCAGACTACCAGCAAAGTTTCTGGACAGGTTAATATCTTTCGGCATAGTAGATAGTACTGCCCTGTTGAACCCCTCACATTTCTGTGTTGAAGTGTTGTTTTTCACACTCATGATGGCACACTCACTGAGTCTTATCTCAAGAATTGTTGACAACAGCTCACGGTCATTTTTGTTCAATTGCAGGTGATGAATTCCATGGGTTGGTAGAAACTTAGAATGGTACCACCAGTCACCAACACCCCCTAGACCAGAGCAAACTATCGAGTCATGTGGACAGAAGCTGCAGTTTCCAGCGTAGCACTGTATAGTAGCTGCTCTTATTGCCGGTAAGCGATTTACTACTTCTTCTGTCAGTCCATTTCCATCGGTTCGAAGTTTCTCTATGATGGCGCTACATCTGGCCTTGATATCTTTACCCAGAGCGGAAATGGCTTGTTGTCTGGCACTGCCTGTCAGTTTCTTGCCTTCGAATACTGTCTGGCTCCAGTTGGAAGTCCGGGCTTTTCTCACTTGCCTGCTGCCAAGATGATGCGGATCTGCCTGGCGGTTGACACTCCAGGCATAGCCTAGCTTATCATAGAAGTCATTCATTCCCAGATGAGCTGCTGTATCTCCATCAGTTGTCAGTGTGCGGACAAGTAGGTCTTCATTTGACAACTGCTCAGCAATGCCATATGCCATTTTTCTTTCAGAATGAGGCTGCATGTATGATATTGTTGCTGTGCATTCAGCATGGCCACCAGGACAAGTTATGTCGAACCCCTTGTTCCTCAGATAGGCTCCTGTCCAGCAGAGTTTATTTTGTACAGCTAGTCCCACTATATACTTGTAGCTTGTATGGTTTTCAATGGCAACTCCATAGGCTTGTGAAGCTGCCTGTCCAGGTTTGTAAGAAGACACCATTCTTGTTGCATTGTAGCGGCCATCAAAGGACAGGTCTAGAAGTTGCGGGTTCTGATGTCCTTGTTCCAGATTATGCTGAATGACTAGCTGCCTTTTTGCTGCCATGTCCTCCTCATTCAGCTTGACAGTGTTGAGGCTGGCAGCATTCAGTAAAGTTTGCATGTTGCTTCTAGCTGGTGGTGGTATGTCCATAGATGTTAAGAGCAAGTTCACTTTTTCTATTCCGATGGCAGTATCCTGAAGGGCAGAAGCAAGTAACATGTTAATTGCTGCTCCTTTGCCGTCCCGACGTTTTTTATATGTTTCCATTTTATTTGAGAGGAAATGGCAGGAATTACACTTGAACTGCAGTTTTGAGCCTAGTCCATATTTCTCTTCCTTGTGCAGTGAGATATTTAACTGTTTACACTTTCCAGAACTATGTTGCTGATACACACTGTTCATAAGGTAAATTAGTTGGTCCAGATTCACAACCCTGTTCCCTAATGGTTCACATTCCATTTTCAGATCCAGCTGTCGTGGTCGAAGTTCGGGTTTCTTTGGGCAGCCCCTATCCAGCTGGTCTTCATTTACAGCTGAACTACATCCAGGATCGGTTGCAGCCTTAGAAGGAAGAAGGTAAGCAGGTGATTTCTTATTTCCTGGCTTGAAATGTCCGCCAGCAGCACGGCGCTTAAGTTTGCCCTTTGCCATGTTGAATTCTATACAGTTGATGTAAGATTTTGATGCTGTCTGCTTAAAGACTGGCAGTATTGTAAGTAGAAGTCTTTTTTGTGCCATTATTAACACATTCAGGTTGTTTTTTCAAGGATAATATATGCTAATCCAGCTATCAGAAAGTCTGTTTGAAGTGCATCATTAAGAGGTGTTAAGTCTTAGATAATCACTTTTGATCTTAATTGATATTATTAGTAAATAGTGTGGTGTATGGGTGTGTTTTACTTTCAGATATTAGTTGCAGTAATCCTAATTGGTCTCAGTCATGGAATTTTGTCCTTTAAATCTTTAAAATATAAATTTATTTTCATTTTAGTTAGCAAATTCTGTATTTTTTAAATAAAAATGTCTTATTTTTTTTAGTAATTTCTTATTTGATATATAAGTTTACAGAAAAAATAAGGCATACTGTTATATAAAAGATTCTACAAGACAAGCCGGTGACACCAAACTTTATTTCATAAGAATCCATCAAAAATTTTTCAAGATATGACAATTTTCCTAATGTGTCTATTTTCACTTGAAATACCGGTTTCCGAGCCAATTTGTCCGCAGAGTAAGCCTCATGTTTAAAGTGTTACTACGGTACAGAATTTAGTTTGTGGTGAGAATGCCTTGTTGAGTATTTCTTGCAATACCCTAATTTACTAGAATATGGGTAAAAAATTTGGCTTAATTCAAATTTTGGTTAGATTTAGGTGTCACCCCGGTATTGAAGTACTTCCGGTCGTTGTATCCTAGGAAGTAGTTCTTTGAAATTTTGAAGTTCCCAATTTAAAGCCATCCCGACTTTGACATGTTATATTTTAAATGTATTTACTGACACTGTGTACATTTTGTGCCATTTCTGATGTCTTTAACAGTTGTTTTGTCTGTGTTTTTCAGGACTATATTCCTGTGCGGATGGATTAAAAAACTACTCCAGACTGGTAGACATGACAGATGTGTATTGGAAATATAAACATGGACTTAAAACTTTGATGTGTAGCAAAAAAGTTCATCGTTGATGATAGTGATTTTCTAAGCTATATTGACTGGAACAGGGTCATTCTTCAGAAGTACAGGACTGTCAATGCTGCAATTTTGTTGTGAAAGTCACAATCCATGTCAGAAGTTGCTTGTTTTACTATACAGCAAAGAAGAAGAAATTGTACTGGGCCGACACCTATATACGCCCGTTGCTGTAAAAATGGGACGCATTATGCTATGCGTCCGTCCGTCATAATTCGTGTCCGGAGCATAACTTCATAATCATTAAAGATATATACTTTAAACTAAGCATACAGATAGATGGCGACGAGACGATACGCAGAATGCTTGACTTGGCACTGTAGGTCAAAGGTCAAGGTCACAAACTGGGCTAAAAGGTCACAACTATACATCATATTTTGTGTTCAGAAGCATAACTAAAGAACCAAGCAATGTATTGTCTTCAAACATGGCATGTAGATAGATGACATCAGCACATGAACCGGGTCTGTTGGTCAAAGGTCAAGGTCACAAACTGAGCTCCTGGGTGACATCTGTCCGTCATATGTCGTGTCAGGACCATTAAAGGTTTGACTTCAAACCTGTCATGTAGGTAGGTATTAAAGGTAGTGATGATGTGATGTGCAGAGAACATGAACCTGATTGGTAGGTTTAAGTTCAAGATCACAAATTAAGCTCAAATTTGAAATCTATCCGTCATATTTAATGTGTGGAACTTAATCATTCAAGATATTGGCTCCAAACTTTGGATGTAGGTAGATGGTGATAAAACGATGTGCAGAGTGGATTAACTAGGGTGGTTAGTCAAAGATCAAGGTCACAGCAAAGGTCGAATCTGCCCATCATTTTTCGTGTCTAGAGCGTAACTTAAAACTATTAAGGGTATTAACTTGAAACTTGGAATATGCAGGTGGTGAGGAGACGATGAGCAGACTGCAACAATCTAAATTACACCCCCACACACATTAACCCATTCATAATCAAACAAACTTTTTTTTCATTTAGTTTCTTGCCCTTTATATAGTATCCTGTCACCACCACCGCGCGCGCACACTCTCCCTGCTCCCCCACCCACAATCCCCCTCACATCTTCCGAAAAAAAAATCTTTAAATTTTGCAATTTCTCTAGATCGTTTTCGTCCTTCTCTGAGAGAAGCTCTCGTTTTCAAATGTTATTCAGATGCGGCTATGATATGACCTCCTCTTACTAAAAAAGTAACGAACATATTCAGTTGCAATTAACAATCACTCTTGAATAGATACTAACAGTCAATATTTTCAAAATAGCATAAGCTGTACTTCTGCGCAGAAAAGTTCAATGGTCTGTGTCAAATCAGTGTTTGCCACTACCATATGCGTTGTTTTGTTTGTTTTGTTTTCAGAAATTGCCAGTTTCGAGCCATATAGTATTACGTACTTATAACATAATGTAAATATGATTTTTTTCAGTTCTAGTCTAATTTGATGTGCAATGTAGGGTAGCAAATGATTCGAGAATGGATCCATTGAGAATATCCTTCTATACTATGGCAAATTTGAATCGTCTGACATATATTTACTAGCTGGTCCTCTGTAGCTGAGTGGTAGATGTTGCGGAAACTCCGGTTGGGACACGCGAGGAAGCCAACTAGCTAGTTTTAAGTTTACATAAAACTGTCCGGTTTCTTTATATATGCTTTGCCATTATATTTGGTAAAGTATAGTCTGTGTTCAGAGCCTGTGTTTTGTTCACATGAGATAACTCCTGAGGCTATTTAAATTTTGTATAATTATGCCCCTTTTCTTCTCCTTCTACGTCCAAAAAATCCACCCCGCAACAGTTACAACTATAGTCATCCTCAAAAGTGTCTATCAGCTGGCACAGAGTGGTGTTGTACAAAAAGGGTCGTAGGCGTTAAAATCTCCGCTACATGACACTTTGATCACTGTTGATATTCGGATGTGTCTTAACAAATTCAAGGTTCACTTCAGTGTGAGTTTTTCCTAGTACATGTATCATATGACTTATATGTAACTCGAAATTTCGACTAACTAACTCGAAATTTCGACAGACTAACTCTAACTCGTACAATGGCCTTTGGGTTTAAGGTGGTTCTTCTGTCAGTTATTTGAGATTTCTTGGACGTGCAGAAGTGAAACTGTAAAAAAAATCCTAAAAGGATTCAGTGGCCGATTAGTTCAGGTTGCGTGCTTATAATCACACATTTCTCACAGCTTTTGAATTGAAATGTCTTTTTGGGTGTAGATTTCTTTTATGTGAGAAAGTAACCTTTTGGCATGTGGAAGGTCAGCAGTTCTACATATGTGTCTGACAGTATGCGCGAAGGGGCTTTCTCAACCATGAAAAACTTGAAAGTCACCAATGACATATAAATGTGTGGGTGTGATGCTCAACTCAACCAAAAACAAACAAAACAAAAACAAAACAAAACAAAAAAAGAAAGAAAGAAAAACTTATTTGATATTCTGTGCTCAGCAGATGACTTCCGCTGTCATGAGGTCAAAGACCAGTTAAAGGTGCGCGGTGGTCTAGTGGTTAAGGTCGACCGCTAAAGCCGGGGGTCGTTGGTTCGAGCCCAAATAGGGTCACGACCATGACTTCTCATATGCCCCCAGCACTGGTTTTTCCAGGAAGCGAACTCGAGAGTGATCCAAATAAGCTTTTAAAAAGCTTTCATCGCAATCAAGCTCAAAAATAGGATATTAAACTAAGGCCAAGTTCACCACCTCAGATAAGCTAGATCATACATGAAATCATTATACCCCCGCAAACGAAGTTTAGGGTGTTGGTATATATAAGAGTGAGTTTGCAAGTCAATCTGTGGGTTGGTCCTTTCTAATCCGAAATTTCAAGTTAGTTATAGTCGAAATTACGATATACATACATTAAGTCAAAATTTAGAGACAGAAAGTCGAACGTTTGAGCCTAAGTCGAAAGCTTAAGTTAGTATCTCAAATTTCAAGTTAAGTAACTCGAAATTTCGAAGTAAATAAATAAAACGCACCTGACATTACACAGGAGTTCGCCTCATGCCTAGGTCCAGGCCCTACCCGTGTTCTTTATAGGGTAGGGCCTGGACCCAGGCATGAGCCGAACCCCTTTGGGCACTTATTTAATTAATTGATGTTCTTCCGTACCACAGCTTTCGATTTAAATTCTAAATGCTTCTTTGAAATATTCAGAATTTGCCCACGATATTAAAAATATCATCGGAGCATTTAAATAGAAAGCTATTGAGGTACCTATTTCATAACTAGATCTGTAGGCCTTTATCAAAGGTGCGCGGCGCGTGACCCGGACCCCCTCCCTCCCACCGCAACTCCCCATGTTCTTTTTTTTTAAATAAAAATGATCATCCAAATCCTGTAAAACACTATCAAATATTCATATTCATATTACTATCAAATAAATAGTTTCAAACAAAAATACGTACCCATAGTATACTTTTATATTTTTGTTTGAAACTATTTTATTTAATAGTAATATGAATATTTGACAGTGTTTTACTGGATTTGGATGATCATTTTTTATTTTTAAAAACATGGGGGTTGTAGAGTGTGTGTGGGGGGGAGGGGGAGAGAGAGTCCGGGTCACGCGCTGGGCACCAAACTCCAACGCAGTGATCTCCCTTACCGCTTCGCTCATTGGAGATCACTGCGTTGGAGTTTGGCCGGGCACCTGTGCTGTATATTATATAGGATACGAGAAATAACAGTCAGATCACGCCGGTAGGCCTGGTCGACGGCTATATTACCAGCCACAAGGTAGGCCTACCTGCCGGCTCTGGGACACCGCACCATCAGTATCAAAGTTGGGTAGTCCTGCACCACAGGTAGGCCTACATGACACATACCGAAAAATCCACCTATAGTATATATAAAGAGCTCTTTATATATACTATAGGTGGAATTTTCGGTATGTGTCGTGTACCTGTGTCCCGCACCCCCACCCCAACCTAAAATTAATAAATTTAGTCTATAGCTACCTTGTAAAATATATCAAATCCTTGACTTCACGGTGCAGCTATTTTGAAACGGAAAGTAGACTATATCTAGCAAATCTATGTCCGCTTTTTCAAAAAATGGTATAAAACACCTGTGTCAGCAAATCTCACCAAGAATTAAAATCGAAACTAGATGTTTACACATTTTTCGAAAACACACTCGCCACTGTACATGTAGGTCATCGGGTTTTTCAAGAAATTTTCCCCTGCTCTGATTACACTTACACTGTTCTGATACTGATACGTACAAATTTTAATATGTAGAGCTACCTGTACAAGTACCAACACATTTAACTAAAGAATTAATAATCAGAAAGTGAGTGCTTTTTATCTCATTAAAATCCAATTTCTTAAGCCAGTAATACTTGATTTTCAGAAAACTTTTTCTAATATCAATGTCTATTTTAGTTTGTTTGAAATACTTAGAAAATACTTATGTAGTTCCCATTTATATCAAAGTTGATGCGTGCGATCTAACGACACGTGAACTGGTTACCAAAAAAAAATGCCATTAAATGTCATAAGATACAAGTGTTATACAAGCTACATTATGGCTTGCAGAGCACTGGATGCGCATCAAAAATATCATATTTTATCTAGTGTACAGACTGTCAAAGGGACAATATAAATGTCAGTATAGAAACAACATAGCCTGTTTTATTTCTGTATTAACATTTTATACTCATTTAAGAATCTTTAATCTCCTGTAATTGTAATTTCTGTTTGTGCATGTTTGTCCAAAGAAGTATGATTTTTATAGCACTATTACTTTTACTGATACGCTCATTGGGGAACTACGACCTTCAAAACTAGTTTGGACGAAATCCGCACTTACAATATTCTATAAGAATGGTCAAGGACACTCGGGTATGTAAAACTACTCCCACAATTGCATTTTGATTTATTTAACTGAAACATTTGATGCTGATATTTAGAAACAAACAATATTCTCCGGTTTCAGAGCATGACATTGATTAGGGGTGACGAATTTATACGACAAGGTGAAACATTGTCTTGCAAATTCGACATATCATTCAAAATTAAATATATTCAATAATATCGTCTTCAAAGGATAATTAAGACATAAAAGTGGTTTAATCGCCTTTTTTTACCATATTCAGTGTTTTATTCCCGCTCAATTTGTGTAGGCAGATTTTTGAAGTATGTATAATAATGCTGAGCTGATGTCGCCATTTACATCATTGACTTGTGCATTTAAAAGCACCAGCTCTGTACAGTTAATCAGCATGCACATGTATATACCCCGAACCAATGATTAAGTTTTTGATACGCAATAAGAATTTATGACGACCTCGAAGAAAAGCATTCAAGGTGTGTCCGGACTGTGCCACAGATGCTAGCGATTATGACAGATGGATAAATGTCGTGCCCAAGATGACGGCACATTTCTTGCACTAGAGATGCTATTCTATATGAAATTCCAGAAGAACTTTAAAAGCGGTTAATTAAGTATCCGTATGTTTGTGAATTATGTATGGCATAAATAGACACTAACTCACCGTGACGAACTGAATACTCGACTTGTCGTGTATCCCTAACAACACTGTACATCAGTGTTATGATATATTAAATTGTTTCCCGAAACAATCAGCTGGTGTTTGTATTATCAGTTAAACAATTAAGATTAATTTTTGTTTGACTTTTTACAGCTTAAATTATAAAATCTGAAAAATTAGAGCCTAACTCATCAGTATAAAACCATGTGTTATGTCTGTTGCGATATTTGCTGTTTTAACGTAGTTGTAAAAAATACCGTTCATCATGATTTTTTTTTAAAAACTACATCATAATGTCAAATTGACCCGAAAGATGTCGTACTTACACGACGACCACAATCATAAAGATATAATAAAATCCATCATATTGACGGCGTAGTTCAGAAGCTATCACTGGGCAGCACTTTATACTGAAGACGCAGAAAAGATCTACTTTCGTTTTCATTAAATGTTCATATCGGTTATTCTGAATTAAAAATCGCTTCACCGTTTTTTATGCTAAAAGGTGCCGAATATAGATCTACCCAAAGTTGCTCCAGTTTTTTTTTTCTTCAATTAGTTTGAAATTCAACACTACCTATCTATCTATCTACATCTATCTTCCATATAGTCAAACCCCTGCTGGGGACCTAGACTTTGCGCGTCAACTAGCAAGAATGTTAAACGAGTAAAAAAGTAGTAGTAAAAAGCAAGAAGGAGAATGGCTAAAAACAGGTTAAAAACAAGGCAGGTGTATTTAAGGTGAGATGTGCTCATTCTGGCTTACAGCCTGACTAAAAGCTGGCCCAGGCGAGTTGACAACATCTGAAGGCAAGGCATTCCAATGATATACTGTATACGAGGGAAGAATGAAAATTTATGATAGTTGGATGAGGGTGAAACTTGAACGAATGCCTGGGAATGAGTGGTTCTGGTTCTGGACGATCTAGTGTTGGGTGTTAGGTAGTCCGGTAGTGGGATGGCGACCTGGTTATGCAAGATGTGTTAACGAAGTAATTTTAGCCCTTCTTTCTACAGTAGATCTACGTTTTGTATTACCGAAAACTACCAAAAACCAGTTTTCATTACATTTCTAAAAGTATTATTATTATGATGTTTCGGTAATGAAGTAGTTTTCGGTATTCCCAAGTACCCATTTATATGCATTTAGGTGGATTATTGGTGCCTTATATAATGTAGGCCTATGTAGTATCAAATACACGGCTCTAACAAACGCACTATCAGAAGATTTCGTGTTGTCTTTCCACTAGGGTGTTGATAAAAGCTAGCGTAGGTCATCGTGGTGAAACAGTCTCATTTTTCAACACGGCGGCTATGAATTAAGCAAGTAAGTGACATAATTTTTCTAAAATAATTTTCTATTCAGATTTGTAAATAGAGTTACTGTATCTAGTCTAGTTTAATCACTCAGGAAATGAATACTGATGTCAATGTTGAAGTGAAACACCAGTTAAAAGAAAAAAAACCCCAAAAATAACGAGCCATACTGGTACTGATGATAAACCCGAACAGAAAATGAGGTTTTTTACCTGTAACTTTTTTATTTCTGCCAATTGTAATCGATGGTCGGTATCAAAATAATTAAAGCTTAACATTTGCCGAAAACTTGACATAATTCACATTTATATTTAGTAAGCAAACTCGTATAAAGTGAGGTCCTGAAAGGGGTATGTAAAATAGGGACTGTATGAATGTCGACTGTTGATAAATTCGAACGCTTTGACATTTAAAAAATTTTCCTCATAGTATTATATTGAAACTTTCCCCAAAAAGCTGCAACAGTCATTCCTGATCAAGTAATGAAAAGTTACCAAATGTCAGGCCTTCATGTTTCGACAGTGAGCATGGGCAAAAAAAAACACACT
Organism: Mercenaria mercenaria; assembly: GCF_021730395.1. Classification (NCBI taxonomy): domain Eukaryota; kingdom Metazoa; phylum Mollusca; class Bivalvia; order Venerida; family Veneridae; genus Mercenaria; species Mercenaria mercenaria. The sequence goes on from NW_026463851.1 coordinate 19,183, forward strand.
CTTCCCCAGTAATTTTGGACAAATAATTTTTATACAAATAAATGCAAGTAATTTATTTATACAGAATATTTACCAATTTTGTTTTTGTTTGCACCAGTTGGTGTTGTAAGTGGAAACTATTAGATGGTGTGTTCAATTTTATAAATAACCGATTGCAATCGAATATTTCCAAGGTGGTCGACTTTATCATCTGTCCGGGTTTATCATCAGTACCAGTACAGTACTGTACTGTTCTGTAGATCTACTGGGAATCTAGATATTGATCTGTTTCTGTTAGATTCTAAATATAAAAACGATATCACCAGTCATGGTGTAAATAAGGAAATAAGTACCCGTAGGAAATGGTAGTGTAGGCAAACTGTACATTCCTACGCAAAAAACAGGGGTCAGGCTCATGCTTAGGTCCAGGCCCAACCCCTAGTCCAAATAATTAGACCTGAAAAAATTATCATTTGACATTCAATATTCTGACATTTTACATTTCTACTATCAAAGCCTTTTTCAACATAACATGGAAAATAAAAGATGTAAAATATAAATTAAAATGAACTTATAAAGTGATTAGGCGTAAAACAAAAAATTGTTTGTTTCCGGTATCCCGACCGCTAGCAAGACATTTCGACCCCAAGACATTTCAACCCCAAGAGACAATTCGACCCGAGGACATTTCAACCCCAACTTTTTTGAGCATGTTACCGGAAACAAAGAATATTTTTTTTAGGCCTTATTATGAGTTATGTCAGGTCTTATATTTAGGACTAACCCTATGAGGTGTTTTTGTTCCCCCCATGAGTGGTGGGGGCATATAGATTTGGTCTTGTCCGTGCGTCCGTCCGAAGTTTGTGACACGCCTAGCTAAAAAAGTATTTGATATAAATTGATGAAACCTTGCATGAGTCTTTCTTTACCATGATATGAACTTGCGCACCTCCTATTTTTCATCTTGCTCCGCTTCCTATTTCCAGAGTTATGGCCCCTGAAATAGTAAAAAATGTACATTTTCACCTTGTGACACGCCTAGCTCAAAAAGCATTTGATGTAGATTCATGAAACCTTGCATGAGTCTTAATCATGATATAAACTTGTGCACTTCCTATTTTTCATCTGGGTCTGCCCCCTATTTCCACAGTTATGGCCCCTGAAATAGCCAAAAATGCACATTTTCACCTTGTGACGTGCCTAGCTCAAAAAGTATTTAATATAAATTTATTAAACCTTGCCTAAGTCTTTTTCATGAAACGAACTTGTGCACCTTCTATTTTTCATCTAGGTCTGCCCTATTTCCAGAGTTATGGCCTCTGAAATAGTAAAAAAATGCACATTTTCACCTTGTGACGCACCTACCCTTACGGAAAAAAATGGTCTGTGGTGAATGGATGCGATGAATGGTTGGTGAATGATTGGTTAATAGAAAGTGAATGAAGTTGGGACCATTAACTTTTCATTAACTTTTCGTTAACTTTTCACATGCAAATGAGGTCTGCAGTGAATGACTGCGGTGAATGAGCAGCGAACAGTCTGCGGTGAATGAGCTGTGAACATTCTGCAGTGAATGATCTGCGAACTGTCTGCGGTGAATAAGCTGCGAACAGTCTGCGGTGAATGAGCTGCGAAGCCTGCGGTGAATAAAGTGTGAACAGTCTGCGGTGAATGAGCTGCGAGCTTTCGATCATCTTGTAGGGCAGAATGTCGAGCCTGCCAGCGGTCTGTCAAGTGTGACCTTGACCTTGGACCTAGGGACCTGGTTCATGTGCATGACACTCCGTCTCATAATGGTGAACATTCATGCCAAAATATATCAAAATCCCACCATGCATGAAGAAGAAATGCTCCGGGCAGACTTCAATTTGACCTTTGTCCTTCAACTGTGACCTTGACCTTTGAGATAGGAACATGACACACCTCATTGAGGTAAACATTCATGCAAAATATAAACAAGATTGGTCCATGCATGTCAAAGTCCGGACAAAATCGGACAGACGGATGCACGGAAGCACATACACCAAACCGCCAAAAGTGGCGACTATATCAAGCCTTGACAATAATCTGGTGAATTAGCTGGAAACCTCTATACATTTACACGCACAAGAAATCAAAGTCATGAAAACTGATGACAAAAATAAGTCTACATCTGTTTAGAATTACATGATCCAAATAAATTGAAAAATATATCACATTTTACTTTTGACATGTCTTGTGTATATCATAGACAATTAAAAGGCACTTACTGTAGCTGATACCATGCTATTCACATAAATCTGCTGTGCTCTGCATGGTCCAGAATTTCAAACTCTACAAACCATTTTGCCGCCAAAATGGGTGCAGCTATTTTATTCACAAATCATGAAATTCAAGTTTCTCCGGTGAATAGAAAGTGAATTAATGATACAATATTTAAAATACCAAGTCCTGCGGTGAATAAGAAGTGAACACTGGAGTCTGCGATTACCCGGTTAATAGGATCCGATTCGATTACTAGGTGACTCCAGTTTCAATTTTGCAAAACCGCTAATCGCTCTCAAACAGCAAGCATCACGAATTGTACTTTATACATTCAGCGCCGTAGCCACACTGAGGCAAACCGAGGCAGTTGCCTCGGTTAAATTTTGAGGGGCCAGAAAAAAGACAGTAAAAAAAGGCCACTGATAAAATTCAGTTATAAAAATTCAAAAAATATATTAATATCATTAGAATACATCAGAATATCATTTGCCTCATGACATCATTGAGGCAAGGTGAGGCAGAAATCCTAGCGGTCATATTGATAGCCGGATCAAGGCCAGACCGAGGGGGTCCATGCCTATACTCATCAAAGCTGCACCAAATTATTTATTACTTTTATCAAATTTAAACCCAAAAACGCACCAGAAGCCAGTATTTCATACCATTATTTCAAAATTTTCGAGGGGAAGAGTCCCCTGACCCCACTTAAATGAGGGTGGAACCCATATAGTACCTCAAAAAATAGACCAAAAAATCACCAGAGGCCACCGTTTCGTATCTGTATTTCAAAAATTTCCAGGAAGAGAGCCCCCCTGACCCAACTAAAATGATGGGGAACCCCCAAATACCTTAAAATTCAGACCAAAAAATGCACCAGAGGTCACCATTTCATACCTGTATTTCATTTTTTTTCGAGGGCGAGAGCCCCCTCAACCCCTAAAATGAAGGGCTTTCCCCTACAGTGCCTCAAAATTTAGACCAAAAAATGCACCATAGGCTACCATTTCGTATCTGTATTTCAAAGTTTTCCAGGAAGAGAGCCCCTGACCCCACTTAAATGAGGGGGAACCCCTTCCCATACCTAAAACTTTAGACCCAAAAAAAGCAGCAGGGGCCACCATTTCATACCTGTATTTCATTTTTTTTCCAAGGGTGAGAGCCCCATAAAATGAGGTGGTTCTCATACAATTCCTCAAAACATAGACCAAAAATGCACCATAGGCCACCATTTCGTATCTGTATTCAAAATTTCCCAGGAACAGAGCCCCCTGACCCATACCCCCCCCCCCCACTACCACCCCAAGACCCTAAGAATGAGGAGGTTATCCCCTTCAGTACCTCAAATATAAAAAAAAACATCAGAGGCCACCATTTTATACCTGTATTTCAAAATTTTCTAGGGCGACAACCCTGATTCCTCCCACCCCACCCCTAACACGGACAGAGCCCCCTTTCGTACCTACCCACTCTCAGGCTATAAACTAATAAACTACTAGTAAACTGATAAATAGCATGTTGTTGTATGTCTTTACTGATGTGTTTCTCAGAGCTCCAGATAAGATTTTAGGTTAAAGGGTATTTTACCCCCTAGTTTTTTTTTCAAATGGTATTTTACTCCTAGATGTTTTTTCAAAAGGGTATTTTAGAATTCTAAATGGTTTTTCAGAATTCGAAATCATTTAAAAGGGTAATAATAATAACTGTTTGTATTTATAATTTTCTGATATTCATGTGCTCCGTTGAAGTGCCTTTGTTGACCAATGCTGTTTTCCTGAATATTTTTGAGCCTTCATTCAAATAGTTTTAACATTTAGTTTACTGCATACATTACATCTTAATTTCAGTTACTGACCACTGCGATATATCAACAGCCAGTGATACTTTGACTGTCAATGTTTTTTTCAGAAACACCAACATGTATGTGCTTCGGCTTTTTCAACAGTTACCCATTATATATCATAGATCACATGCTTAGCGATAGGCATTGTCCGAGTCATCTCCTGTCACACACTAATATACTTGAAGAAGAAAATGGCATTATTTTACGATATCGTTTGCGTTTGCTTTTTTATGAGACACCATTTTGTTTGTTGTACTCGATTACAAAAAGGATGTGCATGATTTACGATAAAATTGGATTACGCACTTAAATCGAGTAAAATACGTATCCCGTTTTTTCAATGCGTATCAGTACGCGTAGGTTTGATTTTAAATGCGTTTTTTGTAAATTTCAAAACGTATTTACGCAAATACGCATCTTATCTGGAGCTCTGGTTTCTGATTTTATTGCCTTTCAATTACAAAAATGATCGTATCCGACCATATTAGACTAGGATAAATGCACAATTATCCTTGTTACCAATCAGTGTCCGACAAATCCATTGCTCGGAGCCCGCGGGCTACCATAAATTTTAGTCGGGCTACCAAAAAAATCCTGACGTAAGCCCGCCGGGCAATATATTTTTTCTTAAAATATGAAAGTAACTGTGATAAATAGGGCTAAAAGGATGATTTTTACTGTGATATAATACAGTCTGAGAGTGCTCCAGAACGCACCAGAGACATCCTGGGGAAAACAAATTCCGGGGGGGGGGGCATGTCCCTGGACCCCCTAAATTGCCTCGGTTAAAATTTGTGTCTGGCTACGGCACTGACATTTCCTTGACCGGCACACACTATATAATTATATGATAGACTCGCAGTATATCTAAGCTAATACTAATCAACTTGAACATAATCAGTAGTATCGGATTTGTCTGTCGTGATATAAATAAAAATAAAATACACCAAAATATAACTTACTACCAGACTGCTTGCAAACAAAGTCTGTAAGTTCCTGATGAAGTCAGCTGCTGGAAGAACCTTGATACGGTCATCAGGGGGGAAAAAAAAGCATTTTAAATATGCCGACCGATTACCCGGTTCGATTCGATTTCATACAAATGATTAACCGGTTTCAAAATTTTGAAATCGTCCCAGCACTAATATGAACTTGAGCACCTCCTATTTTTTGTCATATCCGCCCCATGTTTTCAGAGTTATGCCCCCTGAAATAGTTAAAAATGCACATTTTCACTTGTGGCATACCTAGCTCAAAAAGTATATGCTATAAATGGATGAAAACTTGCATAAGTCTTTATCATGATATAAACATGCACACCTCTTTTTGGCTGGCTCCACCCCCTATTTTTAAAGTTATGGCCCCTGAAATAGTCAAAAATGTACATTTTCACCTAATTATGTGCCTAGCTCAAAAAGTATTTGATGTAAATTCATGAAACCTTGCTTGAGTCTTTATCATGATGTGACCTTGCACACTTGGCATTCTTCATGAGAATTTTAGCTCTTATTACAGAGTTATGGCCCTTGAAATAGCCAAAATAAAGGATGTTTTTTGTTTGTGATGCTCAGCTCAAAAGTATATGGCCTAGAATAATGAATGCTTTTCATAAAATGTTTGTTCAGACTATACCTCTTTAAGACTGCAAACATCTGAATTATTGCCCTTTATTTGTGACAAATGTACCAGTGGGGGCACTGGACCTAGGCATGAGCCAAACCCCTATGACATAGAACTTTTCAGAACCAGTTTTCAGAAAATAAAAGAAATTTAATACTGGTTTTTGTCCTATTTATGTGGCTGTTTTGCTATTTTCAGAAATTATATTAGCAATAAGGAGTGACCTGTAGCTTTTATTTTTAGATTTGGATTTTCCAGACTGTTCCATTTATCAAATAAGGGTTTGAAAGATATTTGACTTTTTTAAAACTATAATTATATAAATATATTTCAAATAATGTACAGTACAGACTGAAATTGCATCGGTAGCTCAGTTGGTACAATTGTGGAATCTTATTAGTGATTTAACTTTTGTGATTAGGAGGCTGTGGGTTCGAATCCCACAGAAGGCGATTTGTTTTATGACTGAATTAATTTTGTTTTATTTTTTTTTATTTTATCATTTCATTTTCATTTTTAATTCTATTCGTACAATTTCAATACATTTCAAACACACGCGTCCAATGGAGCATCTTCACACTCGCTGGCGGTGTCGGTTCCCTCCGAATCAGTGTCATCAGCGAGTTGAAATATGACCAAATTCTCAAGAGCTGATGCCAGCCATGTTGAATAATTCACAGTCAAGAAGATATTTGAAAAGCCTATGTTATATGATAAATGATATGATAAAATGATACAAGTAATGCGATTCAAATACATGTTTAACATTATCAGCATTTTAAAATGTATGTTAGCAAAATATAAAATTAAAAAAATGTATAAAATGAAAAAAAAAAAAAAATTGATCGCTGATGGAATTCGAACTCACAAAAGTTAGATTCTAGAGCCATCGTGCTTACCACTGCACCACGGTGTCTAATTCTCGAAGATAGCAGTCGTTTAAATATTTATTATAAAAATAAGTTATTGCCCCTCATCGATGTAGGTTCGAGCCTCACTCGGGGCGTTAAATTCTTCATGTGAGGAAGCCATCCAGCTGGCTTACGGAAGGTCGGTGGTTCTACCCAGGTGCCCGCTCGTGATGAAATAATGCATGGAGGGGCACCTGGGGTCTTCCTCCACCATTAAAGCTGGAAAGTCGCCATATGACCTAAAATGTGTCGGTGCGACGTTAAACCAAACCAAAAAAAAAAAAAAAAATAAGTTATAAAAAGGTAGGGTACCTCTTAACTGAAGTGGTTTATTCCAGTAACCTTTCAAATCTATTAATAAAAGCGACAGGTCACTCCTAAATGCTAGTAGATCTAGCTATTATCATTATGGAGTCAACTGTTGCTTAGAGTGCCCTCATGAATTTTTGTTTTCTGAATATTTCTGAAACATGTCAAATCAAAGAAAAAGCTTGTGTATGCAATAGGGGCTGCATTTTACACTAGAGCTTCATGAAATTTGATCACAATATTTGTCTGGATAGGCCAAGTTTGAAGATGGGTCATCTCCCAGCAGGCACAACAACGTTGAAACAACGTCAGACTTCAACGTTGAAACAGCGTTGAAATATCATCTCCCAGCAGGCACAACAACGTTGAAACAACGTCAGACTTCAACGTTGAAACAACGTTGAAATATAGTTGGATTTGAAAGGTGAAATGACGTTGAAATTTCAACGTTGAAACAACGTCAGGATTTCAACCATATGAATTCCCGACGGTTTTTCAAATTTGAAATATGACGTACCTTAAAAGACATTTTTGTGATGCATTATAATGATGTCTTTATGACAAGAAAAAATAAGGCATTAATGTCTGTTTTAAGAATTCCAACCATAATCCAACGAATATAAAAGAACTGGTATTTTAGGCATTGTTTTTTTTTTATTTAGCACTTGTAATCAGCATATATATTTTCTGATCTTTATTTCATAGATCTGTGATCGTCTTTTATCTAAATAACAAAGTAAATCCATTAATAGCTTAGTTCTCAAAATCTTCATCACGGCAAAACAACTGGACCTGGTATCACCTGAAATGTATAAAAGGATCTGATTGTTTTACAATTATCATTTAAAATTTTCATGTAAATTAAATAAAAATGCAAAAACAGTGATGATGAATAACGTGCTGATAAAACAATTAATGGATGCATTTAAAATATTATCAACATTTTCTGATTAAGCTATATCCCGTCCAAGTTTTTAAGTATGAGTCGATTTTAAAGAAAAATGCAGATTAAAAAAAAACTAATGATATTAAAGTACATACACGTCAGTCTTATAAACATAATATTATTGATGAATATAATTACTAAGTTATAATAATGTTTAAAGTATTGTACTCACTTCCTCTGCGTCATTCTTTTGTACATGATTGTATAAACAGCTAGCTTAAACCTCTACCAGACTAACTGAATTAATGTGTAAACTAATACCAGGATACAGGCGTGACTAATAGATAACATGTGTAGAGAGAGATGGACCTTTAGTTACCATGGTTACAAACGTGTTATAAATTTTCCCAACAAATCCCAGTATAATCATCCCGAATATTTTAAAATGTATGAATATTATTATTAAAAGTAATTAAAACATTTCGAAAAGAGCTAAACAACACACAAATTACAATAACAATGAGGAACATTTTTCGGGAAGTGCAAAAATATCATCTATAAGTTTTAGTCCATTTTCATGAATTTTGGAACGCTAATAGATACATTGTATTTTGAAAATACAATAAAAAAGATTTACCTGTCAGTTCTATAATGAATTAAGGAAATTATCAAACTTTTGAACCAACATATCTATCTAATATCATATTTTTCCCCAACAGTTTAGATACATGTTCATTTTTTCGCGGAAAATTAAGGTAGATTTCTTATACTACATAGGTATTTGTAGATGCTATTTGAATTGTTTTGTTTCAACTAAAAGAATCGGCAAGACAATGCATATATATATATATATATATATATATATATATATATATATATATATATATATATATATATATATATAGTTTATATCTCTGACACTGGTCAGATATCAACGATTTTTCAACGTTGAAACAACGTCGTAATTTCGACCATATTTCAAGGTTGAAAAATCAACCTTATTTCAACGTTGAAACAACATTGATTTTCGACAGCATCTCTTCGTTGCGAGTCCGACGTTGAATCAACGTTGGATCAACGTTGTTTTATGACCTGACCATATTTCAACCATATTTCAACGTTGAAATGACGTCGTGTGCCCGCTGGGCTGGTATCAAAAACTAGGTCATCTGGTCAAATCAAAGAAAAACCTTGCATATGCGATAGAGGCTGTATTTTTCAGTTGATCTTTATGAAATTTGATCAGAATGATTGCCTTGATGAAACCTGGGCTAAATTTGAATATATGGGTCATCTAGGGTCAAAAACTTGGTCACTAGGTCAAATCAAAGAAAAATCTTGTGTACGCAGTAGGGGCTGCATTTTACACTGGATTTTCGTAAAATTTAGTCAGAATGGTTGCCTAAAAATTGATAAATCAAGGTCAGATTCAGATAATCCGGTAATCTGGTTTCAAAAACTAGGTCAAAGAGAATAAACCATGTGTACCCTTGCAATAAGGGACTGCATTTTACACTGAACTTTCATGAAATTTGATCATAATGTTTGTCTGGATGAAATCTGGATCAAACTTGAATATGGGTCATCTTGGGTCAAAAACTAGGTCACTCAGTCAAATCAAAGTAGCATTAAAGCAGGATATTAATTAAAATTCGATCACGAGGGACCTAGGACTATTTGGTTGTTCTCTTGTTGATTCTATCTTCATAAAACTTGGTCAGAACGTTTGTTATCATGAAGTGGACAATTTCAGATCTGGGTCACCTGAGGTTTAAAACTAGGTCACTAGGTCAAATCAAAGGAAAAGCTTAATATATACACTCTTGGGACGCCACTTGTTTGCTCCAATCTTCTCAAAACTTTGTCACAGTGTTTGTTTTCATGAAATTTTGGACAAGTTTGAATCTGGGTCATGTGGGTTAAAAACTAGTTCAAATCAAAGAAAATGCTTGTTTACACTTTAGAGGCCACATTTTTTTGGTCCAGTTCTTAATGAAAATTGGTCAGAATATTTGCTCCATGAAATCACAAGAAAAAACATGTTTACACCGTTATGGTTTTTTACTTAGGTGAGTGACCTAGGGCCATCTTGGCCCTCTTGTTTAAATTACAGTCATTAAGGTAAATGCAATAATTACAGTAGTCAGGGGTGTAACTTTTTAAGTTGTGTAACCTATTTCAGTTACTTTTTCAAGCATTTAAGCATTTTATAACCTGTATTAGTTATAAAATATAGTTAACTCAGGTAAGTAAAGTTATTCAAAAAAAGTCTTTTTGCTGTTCTCACAAAGTGTCCTTTAAAGTGAAATTAGTAGCAAACTGTAGTTAATCAAATTCTCTTTTAGTCTGATCATGACCTGATAAGCATAATGGGATGTTAAGAGTTTTAAAGTTTTAAAACTTTTGCTAAAATTTTATCAGTCTTGTGTAAAAATTTTTACTGCATAGCTGGAAAGATAAAAGTTCAAGGATTCAGGAAAGAATTGCATTATAGTCTCATTCAAAATGAGGAAATGGCAAAGGAGGGCTTTGTAATATTTTATGATAACTGAAACAAGTTCTGAAAGTATAAGCAGTAACTCAAATGGGTTATAATTTGCGATAACTTGAAACACAACACTGACTGTACAACTCATTTAAATTGGTCAACCGTGTTGTTGTACTTATAAAGTAGACTGGCCAGGTTTATATGTTGATCAGGGCTACGGATATGTATTGTATTTTGCCATCGAAATATTTCTATAAAATGCTTCTTCCCCGGCTGTGTTTGGAACTGTCCATGTTGTAACAAACATGTTTGTTTATTTTATGGACTTTACATGCCTGGTCTCTTTAATGACCCACATTACTAAAAAATGCATGATTTTCAATAACATTATAATTTACAGTAACACAGTTTAAAGGTGCAAAATAAAGACAAATGAATAGACATAAATCTTAAAAAAAGACTACACATTTTGTAATAATAGTACTAAACATTATGATAGCCGTGCAATATTCCCTTGAAATCAACACAAGAACAGAGAAACAAATGATTGTTTCTGTATTTTCTTAGACTGACATAGGGGGTCATTTTGTCCTACTTTCATGTTTATCGTTTTTCCGTAATCGGTCGGAAATTCTTCGGGATCACGTGATTTTAAAATTGTTTCAAACGAATATCCGTTTAAAGATGCGCGACAAAATAACTGTATTTCCATGATGGTAATTATACACGACTTGCACAAAAAATATGAAATGTACACAATTTATGTTTAAAATTGACAGTGACATATAATAATAAAATTATTAGGCCAAGACAATGTGTTTAATGTCTAAAATCTTATTAAATTAATGTAGCCATATGTACATAAATCAGTGTATTTTGGTAAATTTCAATCACATTTTGTTTCGGCAGTGTAAGACAGTTATTCATTTATATTCTTAAAACTATACTGAAAAGAGATTAACTGAAAAAGTTTGCAGACGAAGTTGTAAAAACACTTTTATTCGGGAAGGGCCTGAATTGTCCTCCCGCAAACTTGTAGTATAGCTGTTTATTACCTGTATTATAAGAATGTTTTTCATGAAGGTTTTGTGAGTTACAAAATTGTTGCATTCCATGTGCTAAGTTTGTAAAAATCATGTTATCGTTTGGGCATATAATATATTTTGCATCTATTTATAAATCATAGCCTCGTTTCGGAGGATTCTTCCGAAAAAATCCGAACACATACTTTCGGTTTGACATAGTCAACATTTTTTGTTTATTTTTAGCTTGACTATTCGAAGAATAAGTAGAGCTTTCCTACTCACCACGGCGTAGGCGTTGGCGTCGACGTCGACATCGGCGTCGGCGTCGGCGTCACACCTTGGTTAAGTTTTTCGTACCAGTCCACATTTTGACAAAGTCTTTTGAGATAAAGCTTTGAAACTTTCAGCGCTTGTTTACCATCACCATGGCCAGTTATAGGCAAGAGCACATAACTCCATCAAGGATTTTGGCTGAATTATGGCCCCTTTTAACATAGAAATCATGGTTAAGTTTTTCGTACCAGTTCATATTTTGACAAAGTCTTTTGAGATAAAGCTTTGAAACTTTCAACACTTGTTTACCATCACCATGTCCAGTTATAGGCAAGAGTACATAACTCCATCAAGGATTTTGGCTGAATTATGGCCCCTTTCGACTTAAAAATCTTGGTTAAGTTTTTCGTACCAGTTCATATTTTGACAAAGTCTTTTGAGATAAAGCTTTGGAAATTTCAACACTTGTTTACCATCACCATGTCCAGTTATAGGCAAGAGCACATAACTCCATCAAGGCTTTTGGCTGAATTATGGCCCTTTTTTACTTAGACATCTGGGTTAATTTTTCGTACCAGTGCATATTTTGACAAAGTCTTTTGAGATAAAGCTTTGAAACTTTCAACACCTGTTTACCATCACCATGTCCAGTTATAGGCAAGAGTACATAACTCCATCAAGGATTTTGGCTGAATTATGGCCCATTTTTGACTTAGAAATCTTGGTTAAGTTTTTCGTACCAGTTCATATTTTGTGTAAAGTATTTGACATATGGCTTTGAAACTTTTATCACTTGTTTAGTATGATAGTCTCTATGTGTAGGAAAGAGTACATAACTCTGTCGTCTATTTTGGCTGAATTATGGCCCTTTTTGGACTTTGAAATTGGTTCTGTTTTCATACAAGTCCACGTTTTGTCAAAACTATTTGACATATGGCTTTTAAACTTTGAACACTTGTTTATCATCATGATTTCCATCTATAGACAAGAGTACATAACTATTTTGACTGAATAATGGCCCTTTTTGGACTTTGAAATTAGTTCATACATTGCCATTTAGTGCAAGTCTTAATGAAATCCAAGAAATATAGGAACATGGTTTGTCTAATCTATTTATTTCTTTTGTCTGAATATCTTTGGAAATATTTTGACCCCATTCTTCAATCAATTCTTCGAATAGTCGAGCGCGCTGTCATCCGACAGCTCTTGTTTAGTTATTCTTGAACATATTCTTGACTATTTGGTCAGATCCGATGCAGTGGGCCATATTTTCAGTAAAATGGAAGTCTCAGCTACAAACTCTGGTTTTCATATAATTCTCGTTCGGGTTTTAGTAATGGACCTTTAAATATCATTTTAAAAACTCAGTACACAGTGCAGTATATTAAATTTTTAAAAACATTTTTATGCCTCCCCCCACCCCGTCAAAAAAGGAGAGGTATATTGTTTTGCATATGTCGGTAGGTTGGTTGTTCGGTCTGTTGGTTGGTATATAGACCAATCTGTTTCCAAATGATAACTCAAGAATGCTCGGGGCCTAGGAACATGAAAGTTGGCAGGGAGGTTAGTCATAACCAGATGATGACCCCTATTGATTTTGAGATCAATAGGTCAAAGGTCAAGGTCACAGCGACTCGAAACAGATAAACGGTTCCAGGATGATAACTCAAGAACGCTTGGGCCTAGGATCATGAAAAATGATAGGATGGTTGATCGTATCAAGCAGATGCCCCCTATTGAATTTGATATCAGTAGGTAAAAGGTCAAGGTCACAGTGACCCAGAACAATTAATTGGTTTTCGGATGATAACTCAGAATGCTTGGGCCCTGGATCATGAAAGTTGATAGGGTGTTTGGTCTTGGCCAGCAGAGATCCCAATTGATTTTGAGATCAGTAGGTTAAAGGTTAATGTCACAGTGACCAAGAACAGTTAAACGGTTTCTGGACGATAACTCAAGAATGCTTAGGCCCAGGATAATGAAAGTTGATAGGGAGGTTGGTCATGACAAGCGGATGACCCCTGTAGATCTTCAGTTTAGTAGTTAAAGGTCAAGATCACAGTGACTAGGAACAGTTTAAAGGTTTCAGGATGAGAAATCAAGAATGCTTTGGCCTAGGCTCATGAAAGTTGATAGGGAGGTTCGTCATGACCAGCAGGTGACTCATATAATTTTAGCTCACATGTCACAAAGTGACAATGTGAGCTTTTGTGATCGCGCAGCGTCCGTCGTCCGTGCGTGCGTAAACTTTTGCTTGTGACCACTCTAGAGGTCACATTTTTCGTGGGATCTTTATGAAAGTTGGTCAGAATGTTTATCTTGATGATATCTAGGTCAAGTTCGAAACTGGGTCAACTGCGATCAAAAACTAGGTCAGTAAGTCTAAAAATAGAAAAACCTTGTGACCTCTCTAGAGGCCATACTTTTCAATGGATCTTCATGAAAGTTATTCAGAATATTCAACTTTATGATATCTAGCTCAGGTTCGAAACTGGGTCACGTGCCATCAAAAACTAGGTCAGTAGGTCAAATGATAAAAAAACCTTGTGACCTCTCTACAGGCTATATTTTTTATGGGATCTGTATGAAAGTTGGTTAGAATGTTCATCTTGATGATATCTAGGTCAAGTTCGAAACTGGGTCAACTGCGGTCAAAAACAAGGTCAGTAAGTCTAAAAATAGAAAAACCTTGTGACCTCTCTAGAGGCCGTACTTGTTAATGGATCTTCATGATAATTGGTCAGAATGTTCTCCTTGATGATATCTAGGTCAAGTTTGAAACCGGTTCACGTGCCATCAAAAATTAGGTCAGTAGGTCAAATGATAAAAAAACCTTGTGACCTCTCTAGAGGCTATATTTTTCATGGGATCTGTATGAAAATCGAACAGAATTTTTATCTTGATGATATCTAGGTCAAGTTCGAAACTGGATCAACTGCGGTCAAAAACTAGGTCAGTAGGTCTAAAAATAGAAAAACCTTGTGACCTCTCTAGAGGCCATACTTTTGAATAGATCTTCATGAAAATTGGTCAGAATGTTCACCTTGATGATATCTAGGTCAAGTTCGAAACTGGGTCATATGCCTTCAATAACTAGGTCAGTAGGTCAAATAACAAAAAAACCTTGTGACCTCTCTAGAGGCCATATTTTTCATGGGATCTGTATGAAAATCGGTTAGAATTTTTATCTTGATGATATCTAGGTCAAGTTCGAAACTGGATCAACTGCGGTCAAAAACTAGGTCAGTAGGTCTAAAAATAGAAAAACCTTGTGACCTCTCTAGAAGCCATACTTTTCAAAGGATCTTCATGAAAATAAGTGAGAATGTTCAGCTTGATGATATCTAGGTCATGTTCGAAACTGGGTCACGTGTTATCAATAACTAGGTCAGTATGTAAAATAATAAAAAAACCTTGTGACCTCTCTAGAGGCCATATTTTTCATGGGATCTGTATGAAAGTTGGTCTGAATGTTCATCTTGGTGATATCTAGATCATTTTCGAAACTGGGTCAACTACAGTCAAAAACTAGGTCATTAGGCCTAAAAATAGAAAAACCTTGTGACCTCTCTAGAGGCCATACTTTTAAATGGATATTCATGAAAATTGGTCAGAATGTTCACCTTGATGATATCTAGGTCAAGTTCGAAACTGGGTCACATGCCATCAATAACTAGGTCAGTAGGTCAAATAATAAAAAAAATTGCGACCGCTCGAGAGGCCATATTTTTCAATGGATCTTCATGAAAATTGGTTAGAATTTTTATCTTGATGATATCTAGATCAGATTCAACACTGGGTCACATGAGCTCAAAAACTAGGTCACAATGTCAAATAATAGAAAAAAACGACATCATACTCTGTTTAAAACTGGCAGGGTTCGAATTTAGCCAGATTTTCTACTTGCATTTTTTCGCAAGTGGTATTTTTTTAGCTCACCTGTCACAAAGTGACAAGGTGAGCTTTTGTGATCGCACGGTGTCCGTCGTCCGTCCGTGCGTCCGTAAACTGGGTCACGTGCCTTCAAAAAGTAGGTAAGTAGGTCTAAAAATAGAAAAAAAACATTGTGACCTCTCTAGAGGCCATAATTTTCAATGGATCTTCATGAAAATTGGTCAGAATGTTCACCTTGATGATATCTAGGTCAAGTTTGAAACTGGGTCATGTGCGGTCAAAAACTAGCTCAGTAGGTCTAAAAATAGAAAAACCTTGTGACCTCTCTAGAGGTCATATATTTCACAAGATCTTCGTGAAAGTTGGTCAGAACGTTCACCTTGATGATATCTAGGTCAGGTTCGAAACTGGGTCACGTGCCATCAAAAACTAGGTCAGTAGGTCAAATAATAGAAAAACCTTGTGACCTCTATAATGGCCATATTTTTCATAAGATCTTCATGAAAGTTGGTCTGAATGTTCATCTTGATGATATCTAGGTCAAGTTCGAAACTGGGTCACGTGCCTTCAAAAAACTAGGTCAGTAGGTCTAAAAATAGAAAAACCTTGTGACCTTTCTAGAGGCCATATATTTCACAAGATCTTCATGAAAATTGGTCAGAACGTTCACCTTGATGATATCTAGGTCAAGTTTGAAACTGGGTCACGTGCCATTAAAAGCTAGGTCAGTAGGTCAAATAATAGAAAAACCTTGTGACCTCTCTAGAGCCCATATATTTCACAAGATCTTCATGAAAGTTGGTCAGAACGTTCATCTTGATGATATCTAGGTCAGGTTCGAAACTGGGTCACGTGCCATCAAAAACTAGGTCAGTAGTTCAACTAATAGAAAAACTTTGTGACCTCTCTAAAGGCAATATTTTTCATGGGATCTGCATGAAAGTTGGTCTGAATGTTCAACTTGATGATATCTAGGTCAGGTTCGAAACTGGGTCACGTTAGGTCAAAAACTAGGTCAGTAGGTCTAAAAATAGAAAAACCTTGTGACCTTTCTAGAGGCCATATATTTCACAACATCTTCATGAAAATTGGTCAGAACGTTTACCTTGATGATATCTAGGTCAAGTTCGAAACTGGGTCACGTGCCATCAAAAACTAGGTCAGTAGGTCAAATATCAGAAAAACCTTGTGACCTCTCTAAAGGCCATATTTTTCATGGGATCTGTATGAAAGTTGGTCTGAATGTTCATCTTGATGATATCTAGGTGAAATTCGAAACTGGGTCACGTGCGGTCAAAAACTAGGTCAGTTGGTCTAAAAATAGAAAAACCTTGTGACCTCTTTTGAGGCCATATATTTCTTGAAATCTTCATGAAAATTGGTCAGAATGTTCACCTTGATGATATCTAAGTCAAGTGCAAAAGTGGGTCACGTGCCATCAAAAACTAGGTCAGTAGGTCAAATAATAGAAAAACCTTGTGACCTCTCTAGAGGCCATATTTTCCATGGGATCTGTATGAAAGTTGGTCTGAATGTTCATCTTGATGATATCTAGGTCAAGTTTGAAAGTGGGTCACATGCCGTCAAAAACTAGGTCAGTAGGTCAAATAATAGAAAAACCTTGTGACCTCTCTAAAGCCCATATTTTTCAATGGATCTTCATGAAAGTTGGTCTGAATGTTCATCTTGATGATATCTAGGTCAAGTTCGAAACAAGGTCATGTGCGGTCAAAAACTAGGTCAGTAGGTCTAAAAATAGAAAAACCTTGTGACCTCTCTAGAGGCCATACTTGTGAATGGATCTCCATAAAAATTGATCAGAATGTTCACTTTGATGATATCTAGGTCAAGTTCGAAAGTGGGTCACGTGCCATCAAAAAGTAGGTCAGTAGGTCAAATAATGAAAAAACTTTGTGACCTCTGTAGAGGCCATATTTTTCATGGGATCTGTATGAAAGTTGGTCTGAATGTTTATCTTGATGATATCTAGGTCAAGTTTGAAACTGGGTCAACTGCGATCAAAAACTAGGTCAGTAGGTCTTGAAATAGAAAAACCTTGTGACCTCTCTAGAGGCCATACCCTTGAATGGATCTTCATGAAAATTGGTCAGAATGTTCACCTTGATCATATCTAGGTCAAGTTTGAAACTGGGTCACGTGCCTTAAAAAACTAGGTCAATAGGTCAGATAATAGAAAAACCTTGTGACCTCTCTAGAGACCATATTTTTCAATGGATCTTCATGAAAATTGGTCAGAATTTTTATCTTGATAATATCTAGGTCAAGTTTAAAACTGGGTCATATGAGCTCAAAAACTAGGTCACTGTCAAATAATAGAAAAAACGACGTCATACTCAAAACTGGATCATGTGGGAAGAGGTGAGCGATTCAGGACCATCATGGTCCTCTTGTTTAACTTGCTTAATGAAAAAACAACTTGCATTTTCCGCGACTTGTCACTTTTAATATTACAACATTAACACAAACTCCACGTGACGAGTCAAGCCAATCGTATCTGCGCTATGTAAATAGTAACTTATTATAGATTACCAAAAAACCCACCGGATGCGGTAAACGTCATCAAAATTAGCGCAGGTACTTGTCAGCAGTTGAAAAGACATGCGCACGGGACATGTATCGAGTGTAAACTTCTGTTTACGACGAAAGATGAAAGAGTGCTCCGAAATTCGTTCTGCAAAAGACAATGCGCTGCAATGACGGCGAGTTGTTAAAGAAAGAACAGTGTAAGATCGAGACGACCGTTAGAAATGCACATTATTCGGCCAAAAATTTTCACTCGCAAAAAAATGCTGGTGTCTGAAATCTCACCTCGCAGTTTGAAATTTGCACTCGCATTTCGCAAGTATGCCAGCTTAAATTCGAACCCTGACTGGGTCATGTGGGGACAGGTGAGCGATTCAGGACCATCATGGTCCTCTTGTTCATTTTTAGCTCACCTGTCACATAGTGACAAGGTGAGCTTTTGTGATCGCGCAGCGTCCGTCATCCCTGCGTCCGTCCGTCCATGTGTGCGTGCGTAAACTTTTGGTTGTGACCACTCTAGAGGTCACATTTTTCATGGGATCTTAATGAAAGTTAGTGAGAATGTTCATCTTTATGATTTCTAGGTCAAGTTCGAAACTGGGTCACATGCGGTCAAAAACTAGGTCAGTAGGTCAAATAATAGAAAATCCTTGTGACCTCTCTAGAGGCCATATTTTTCAATGGATCTTCATGAAAATTGGTCAGAATGTTCACCTTGATGATATCTAGGTCAGGTTCGAAAGTGGGTCAACTGTGGTCAAAAACTAGGTCAGTAGGTCAAATAATAGAAAAACCTTGTGACCTCTCTAGAGGTCATATTTTTCATGGGATCTGCATGAAAATTTGTCATAATTTTTATCTTGATGATATCTAGGTCAAGTTCGAAACTGGGTCAGGTCCGGTCCAAAATTAGGTCAGTAGGTCAAATAATAGAAAAACCTTGTGACCTCTGTAGAGGCCGTATTTTGCATGGGATCTGCATGAAAATTGGTCAGAGTGTTCATCTTGATGATATCTAGTTCAAGTTTGAAACTGGGTCACGTCCGATCCAAAACTAGGTCAGTAGGTCAAATAATAGAAAAACCTTGTGACCTCTGTAGAGGCCATATTTTTCATGGGATCTGCATGAAAATTGGTCAGAATGTTCATCTTAATAATATCTAGGCCAAGTTTGAAACTGGGTCAACTGCGGTCCAAAACTAGGTCAGTAGATCTAAAAATAGAAAATCCTTGTGACCTCCCTAGAGGCCATATTTTTCAATGGATCTTCATGTAGATTGGTCAGAATGTTCACCTTGATGATATCTAAGTCAAGTTTGAAACTGGGTCACGTGCGATCCAAAACTAGGTCATTAGGTCAAATAATAGAAAAACCTTGTGACCTCTGTAGAGGTCATATTTTTCATGGGATCTGCATGAAAATTGGTCAGAATGTTCATCTTGATGATATCTAGGTCAAGTTTGAAACCGGGTCAACTGCGGTCAAAAACTAGGTCACTAGGTCTAAACATAGAAAAACCTTGTGACCTCTCTAGAGGCCATATTTTTCAGTGGATTTTCATGATATTTGGTCAGAATGTTCACCTTGATGATATCTAGGTCAAGTTCAGAACTAGGTCACATGAGCTCTAAAACTAGGTCACTATGTCAAGTAATAGAAAAAACGACGTCATACTAAGTTCATGTGGGGACAGGTGAGCGATTCAGGACCATCATGGTTCCCTTGTTTTAGGTCAGTAAGCCAAATGTCAAGGACAAAGGGACCTGGAACAGTAAAAAACCTTTTCTGGACGATAACTTGAGAATGCTTGAGCCTAGGATCAGGAAACTTTATAGGGAGGTTGATCATGACCAATAGATGACTCCTATTGATTTTTAGGTCAGTAGGTCAAGGTCACAGTGACCTGTAACAGTTAAAATGTGTGTGCACGATAACGTTAGAATTTTGCTTGGGCCTAGGATCAGGAAACTTAATAGGGAGGTTTAGGGGTTTATCATGACCAGCAGATGACCCCTATTGATTTTGAGGTCAATAGGTCAAAGGTCAAGGTCACTTTGACCAAGAACAGTAGAATTTTTGTGTACAGACTCAGTGACCAAATAATTTCTGTTCCTTGTTATCAGTATCATTATTATTTACAACTTGTTTAAGTGGGTCAACAGTGAAATGTTGTACTTATAATATAGCCCTGCCAGGTTTATAGGTTGGTTAGGGCTACGGAAATATTTCCATTTAAATGCTTCTTCTCATTCTGTTTGGATCTGTTCATGTTTACAAACACGTTTGTTTATTTTATGGACTCTATATAGCGCCATTTTCATGGTAAACATGTTCAGAGACGCTTTACATTGCACAAACGCAGCCACACAGGGCACGAAATTCATTCTCTACTAGTATAGACACAGAGTGACTAGAGGGACAGCGTGAGATTAAGCCCCAAGGGCAGATTATAAGAGAGAAATGCATTTTTAGCTCACCTGTCACAAAGTGACAAGGTGAGCTTTTGTGATCGCGCGGCGTCCGTCGTACGTCCGTCCGTGCGTCCGTAAACTTTTGCTTGTGACCACTCTAGAGGTCACATTTTTCATGGGATCTTTATGAAAGTTGGTCAGAATGTTCACCTTGATGATATCTAGGTCAAGTTCGAAACTGGGTCACGTGCCGGTAAAAACTAGGTCAGTAGGTTTAAAAATAGAAAAACCATGTGACCTCTCTAGAGGCCATACTTTTTATGGATCTTCATGAAAGTTGGTCAGAATGTTTACCTTGATGATATCTAGGTCAAGTTCGAAAGTGGGTCAGCTGCGGTCAAAAACTAGGTCAGTAGGTCAAATAATAGAAAATCCTTGTGACCTCTCTAGAGGTCATATTTTTCATGGGATCTGCATGAAAATTAGTCAGAATGTTTATCTTGATGATATCTAGGTCAAATTTGAAACTGGGTCACGTTCAGTCCAAAACTAGGTCAGTAGGTCAAATAATAGAAAAACCTTGTGACCTCTCTAGAAGTCATATTTTTCATGGGATCTGCATGAAAATTGGTCAGAATGTTTATCTTGATGATATCTAGGTCAAGTTCGAAACTGGGTCAGGTCCGGTCCTAAACTAGGTCAGTAGGTCAAATAATAGAAAAACCTTGTGACCTCTGTAGAGGCCATATTTTTAATGGGATCTTCATGAAAGTTGGTCTGAATGTTCATCTTGATGATATCTAGATCAAGTTCGAAAGTGGGTCACGTGTCTTCAAAAACTAGGTCAGTAGGTCAAATAATAGAAAAACCTTGTGACCTCTCTAAAGGCCATATTTTTCATGGGATCTGTATGAAAGTTGGTCTGAATATTCATCTTGGTGATATCTAGGTCAAGTTCGAAACTGGGTCAGGTCCGGTCCTAAACTAGGTCAGTAGGTCAAATAATAGAAAAACCTTGTGACCTCTGTAGAGGCCATATTTTTAATGGGATCTTCATGAAAGTTGGTCTGAATGTTCATCTTGATGATATCTAGGTCAAGTTCGAAAGTGGGTCACGTGTCTTCAAAAACTAGGTCAGTAGGTCAAATAATAGAAAAACCTTGTGACCTCTCTAAAGGCCATATTTTTCATGGGATCTGTATGAAAGTTGGTCTGAATATTCATCTTGGTGATATCTAGGTCAAGTTCGAAACAGGGTCATGTGCGGTCAAAAACTAGGTCAGTAGGTCTAAAAATAGAAAAACCTTGTGACCTCTCTAGAGGCCATACTTGTGAATGGATCTCCATTTAAATTGGTCAGAATGTTCATCTTGATGATATCTAGGTCAGGGTCGAAAGTGGGTCACGTGCCTTCAAAAAGTAGGTCAGTAGGTCAAATAATGAAAAAAAAACGTTGTGACCTCTCTAGAGGCCATACTTTTCATGGGATCTGTATGAAAGTTGGTCTGAATGTTTATCTTGAAGATATATAGGTCAAGTTTGAAACTGGATCAACTGCGATCAAAAACTAGGTCAGTAGATCTTGAAATAGAAAAACCTTGTGACCTCTCTAGAGGCCATACCCTTGAATGGATCTTCATGAAAATTGGTCAGAATGTTCAACTTGATGATATCTAGGTCAAGTTCGAAACTGAGTCATGTACCTTAAAAAACTAGGTCAGTAAGTCAAATAATAAAAAAACTTTGTGACCTCTCTAGAGGCCATACTTTTCATGGGATCTGTATGAAAATTGGTCTGAATGTTCATCTTGATGATATCTAGCTCAAGTTTGAAACTGGGTCAACTGCGGTCAAAAACTAGGTCAGTAGGTCTAAAAATTTTAAAATCTCTTGACCTCTCTAGAGGCCATAATTTTCAGTGGATCTTAATGAAAATTGATCTGAATGTTCACCTTGATGATATCTAGGTTAGTTTCGAAGCTGGGTCACGTGCGTTCAAAAACTAGGCCAGTAGGTATAAAAGTAGAAAAACCTTGTGACCTCTCTAGAGGCCATATTTTTCGTGAGATCTTCATGAAAATTAGTGAGAATGTTCACCTTGATGATATCTAGGTAAAGTTCAAAACAGGGTCACGTACCTTCGAAAACTAGGTCAATAGGTCAAATAATATAAAAACCTTGTGACCTCTCCAGAGAACATATTTTTCAATGGATCTGCATGAAAATTGGTCAGAATTTTTATCTTGATAATATCTAGGTCAGGTTCAAAACTGGGTGACATGAGCTCAAAAACTAGGTCACTATGTCAAATAATAGAAAAAAAGAACTTCGTACTCAAAACTGGGTCATGTGGGAAGAGGTGAGCGATTCAGGACCATCATGGTCCTCTTGTTTAGATACAGATGGTGGGCTATTCAAATCACTCTGCGTCCGTGGTCCGTCGTCCTTCCGTCAGTCCGTCCGTTAACAATTTCTCGTTATCGCATCTCCTTAGAAACTACCAGGGGTATTTTGACCAAACTTTGTCAGAATGATGTATTGGTACCCTAGTTGTGTCCGCCTGAAAATCAGACTGGTTTAACAATTTTTTAGTGAGTTATGGCCCTTTGTTTATTTTTATAATTTACATAGATTTATATAGGGAAAAACTTTGAAAATCTTCTTGTCCAAAACCACAGAGCCTAGGGCTTTGATATTTGGCTTGAAGCATCATCTAGTGGTCCTCTACCAAGATGATTCAAATTATTTCCCTGGGGTCTAATATGGCCCCGCCCCGGGGGTCACATGGTTTATATAGACCTATATAGGGAAAAACTTTGAAAAACCTCTTGTTCAAAACCACAGGGCCTAGGGCTTTGATATTTTGTATGTGACATCATCTAGTGGTCTTCTACTAAGAGTGTTCAAATTATCCCCCTAGGGTCAAATATGGCCCCGCCCCGGGGGTCACATGGTTTACATAGACTTATATAGGGAAAAACTTTGAAAATCTTCTTGTCCAAACCACAAAGCCTAGGGCTTTGGCACTTGTAATGTAGCATCATCTAGTGGTTCTCTACCAAGTTTATTCAAATTATCCCGGTAGGGTCAAATACGGCCCCGCCCTGGGGGTCACATGGTTCAATTAGACTTATATAGGGAAAGACTTTGAAAATCTTCTTGTCAATAACCTACAACATTCAAATTTGGACCACATGTATGGTTGTGAGTGGAAAGATGAACCTTGACATGAGTTGACCTTGATTTTGACCTAGTGACCTACTTTCACATTTCTGTCGCTACAGCCTTCAAATTTGGACCACATGCATAGTTTTGTGCACTAAAAAAACTTTGACCTTGACATTGACCTAGTGACCTACTTTCACATTTTTGAAGGTACAGGCTTCAAATTTGGACCACATGCATAGTTTCGTGTTCTGAAATGAAATTTGACCTTGATTTTGACCTAGTGACCTACTTTCACATTTCTCAAGCTACAGCCTTCAAATTTGGACCACGTGCATAGTTTTGTGTACCGAAACAAAAGTTGACCTTTACATTGACCTAGTGACCTACTTTCACATTTTTGAAGGTACAGGCTTCAAATTTGGACCACATGCATAGTTCTGTGTTCCGAAATGAAATTTGACCTTGATATTGACCTAGTGACCTACGTCCACACTTCTTAAGCTACAGGCTTCAAATTTGGACCACATGCATAGTTTTGTGTACTGAAATGAACTTTGACCTTAAGATTGACCTAGTGACCTACTTTCACATTTCTGTAGCTACAGGCTTCAAATTTAGACCACATGCATAGGATTGTGTACCGAAACAAATTTTGACCTTGACATTGACCTAGTGACCTACTTTTACATTTTTGAAGGTACAGGCTTCAAATTTGGACCACATGCATAGATTTGTGTTCTGAAATGAAGTTTGACCTTGATTTTGACCTAGTGACATACTTGTACATTTCTCAAGCTACAGGCTTCAAATTTGGACTACTTGCATAGTTTTGTGTACCGAAATAATATTTGACCTTAAGATTGAGCGAGTGACCTTCTTTCAAATTTCTCAAACTACAGCCTTCAAACTTGATGCACATGCATATTTTTGTGTACAGAGAACTTTGTCCTTGAAATTGATATAGTGACATACTTTCACATTTCTCAAGCTACAGCCTTTAAATTTGGACCACATGCATGGACCATATGCACAGTGTTGTTTACGGAAATGAAATTTGACCTTGAGCTAGTCAATAAGTCTTGAAATTTGGAACACTCAAAAATGGCACATTGGTGGGCGCCAAGATCTCTTGTTTATAACTAGCTTAGCTCTTTGCAAATAGACAGTCTGGTTCTTTAATACATGCAAATTAAGCCGTCTTTCCTGGGAAGAACCAGTACAGGTCTCTAAGGTGGGAAACACTCGAGAAACATCTCAGATATTTGTGAGAAACATCTCAGATATTTGTATTGCCTGGACCTGGATTTGAACCCTGGACCTCCGGATTGACAGTCAAGCATGATACCACTAGACTATCAGCACTTGTTTATAAAAATCAAATCACGTGTGGGAAAATACCTAATTATAACCGGTGTGCACCTTATACATCTTGACCATGATAATTGCAGGCGTTCAGGCAGTCTGAAAAATCTTCAGTATTCTTGAATATGTGATTAAATTGGAAGAATACTGAAGATTTTTCAGCAGAGAAAATAAAAAATTAAGAATTAAACAATTAAGCAAAATTTCGGAAAAATCCCAATTTTTAGCTCACCTGAGCACAAAATGCTCAAAGGTGAGCTTTAGTGATCGCCCTGTGTCCGTCGTCGTCCGTCCGTCCGTCCGTTGTCAACAATTTGACTGTTAACACTCTAGAGGTCACATTTTTGGCCCAATCTTAATGAAACTTGGTCAGAATGTTACCCCCAATAAAATCTTGGACGAGAATGATATTGGGTCATCTGGGGTCAAAAACTAGGTCACCAGGTCAAATCAAAGGAAAAGCTTGTTAACACTCTAAAGGTCACATTTTTGGCCCAATCTTAATGAATCTTGGTCACAATGTTACCCTTTATTAACTCTTGGACGATTTCGATATTGGGTCATCTTGGGTCAAAAACTAGGTCACCAGGTCAAATCAAAGGAAAAGCTTGTTAACACTCTAGAGGTCACAATTTTGGCCCAATCTTAATGAAACTTGATCAGAGTGTTATCCTCAATAAAGTCTTGGACGAATTTGATATTGGGTCATCTGGGATCAAAAACTAGGTCACCAGGTCAAATCAAAGGAAAAGCTTGTTAACACTGTAGAGACCGCATTTATGAAATATCTTCATGAAACTTGGTCAAATTGTTAATATTGATGATCTTAAGGTCCAGTTTGAATCTGGGTCATGTAGGAACAAAAACTAGGTCACCCGGTCAAATTAAAGGAAAAGCTAGTTTACACTGTAGAGGCCACATTTATGACCATATTTTAATGAAGCTTGGTCAAAATGTTAATCTTGATGATCTATAGCTCAAGTTTGAATCTGGGTTATGTGGGGTCAAAAACTAGGTCACCAGGTCAAATCAAAGGAAAAGCTTGTTAACACTCTAGAGACCACATTTATGACTGTATTTTCATGAAACTTAGTTAGAATGTTAAACTTGATGATCTTTAGGTCAAGTTCGAATCTGGGTCATGTCGGGTCAAAAACTAGGTCACAGGGTCAAATCAAAGGAATAGCTAGTTAACACTTTAGAGGCCACATTTATGACCATATCTTAATGAAACTTGGTCAGAATGTTAATCTTAATGATCTTTAGGTCAATAGGTCAGGTGAGCGATACAGGGCCTTCATGGCCCTGTTGTTTTTATAAATAATTAAATGAGCTAGTAGGTCTTGTCTGATTATTTATGAATTATTATCAGAATACTTGCCGAGTGTCTTCTGAATTTGAACTAGAATATGCCACTAATTAATTTGATCATGTGCACATATTACATAATTTAAATAATATTCGCTGAATATTTCTGGATTTGATGTTTGAGCATGTGACGCCTGAGTATATTTCAGCAAATATGGCTGAATGTTTCTGAATTTTGACTGTTTATTTTCATGAGATACATAGGCTTATGGATAGATATCTTCATTTCAGATTTTAAGTTAACCAACTGGTCAATGGCGAGTTCAGGAGGTTCATCTTTCTGTAGTAAGTATTTTTAAATTTGTATAGTTTGTACAACTTCAATCTTTGTTGTGTAATATAGGCTCCATTTACTAGAACTTTACAGCTGAACTGTGTTCTTCAACAGCAGTTTGTGTTCACTTGCCAGATTTTCACTCTGCATGAGAATGCGCAGAGATGTGTGTGGACCAATAACAGTATCCTATTAAGTAGGGGAACTTTGTCTTGGGTAAAGAAAATTTATCTGTGCTGCCTGTACTTTAATCTAAACTCTATCTTAAAGTGATGCTTTTGTGTTTTTAAAGATTATTTATTTATTCTATTGATACTAGGTGATTTACAGAAAAACAGAAAGAGGCTGTTGAAATTCAACCTCTTAATTGGTCAGCTATCTGTCTTAGTCACAAATCACAGCATTTTTTTATTTATTTTTTTTTTGAAGGGATGCATATTAGTTTTCAACTGTCCGTCCATTCGTTCGTCACAACGTTAACTTTTTACATGAAGGCACTTTACTCGCGAACCACTGCACCCAGGACCTTCAAACTTCACATGCTGATAGTACTTATTGAGTACACGACCCCTACTGACTTTGGGGTCAGCAGGTCAAAGGTCAAGGTCACCAGGTCAAAGGTCAAAGTGCTGCGGGGGGGCATTTGTCACCATTAGTGACAGCTCTTGTTTTTTTATGTAATACAATGTTAGGCAACGAATATCAGACCTATTAAAATAAATTATTGCTGTGAAAATCTCTAGAAATAGTTGAAAAATGTAAAAAAAAACATCCAAAAACTTTAAAGAATTTTCTTAATATCAACGTTTGCGAGGAAAAGCGTCTGATTGATCAAGATTTGTTGTGTTTGTCACCCTGTATTATCTATCATTTAAATGGTTTTGTTCCACAGTTGTTTAGTACTATGAATAACAAAGTATATTGGGGTGGCGGGGAGGGGGAGGGCGAATAGAAAGTGTACTGAAACAACTGAGGACAAAATATTTTGTAATCAAGCGTCTTGATGATAAGCGATCGCAACATTCTGATTCAGTATTAAAAAAGTCACATTAATTTAAGGCAGAAAAACTTCACATTTTTGAGACAAACAATGCTAAAGTTTCACAATTTTTCTTTACTGGACCCATTCGCAATTTGGAAAAAACATAACTGAGTCACTGTTATCAAATTCTTACTACTTTGTCCATATTGTCTTTATAAGTTCTAAACCATGTCTGTTTAAGCAAATCGTCTCAGTAAGATATGAGACAATGTCATTTCTGCAATGATTTAAATCGTCCAAAAATTTACTAATCTTGTCTTACCCTATAGGAGAGATCGTGTTTGTATACAAATCCATTGTATTTTCTATTTTTAGAACTGATAAGACAGTGATCGGGTGGGCAGACGCTGAACGTCCATGTTTTTTGTAAACAGTGATGCTTTTTTAACAGCCTAAACTTTCTCAAAACACAGATTGTATCAATAACTTTTTGATCAATGAAATGTTAAAAAATATATAACAAGCAATTTACTAATTGATTTTAATTATTATTTCAACATACTGCCAATTTCAGAAAAGCTTGCCGAATGGGCGTTTACATCAAACGCAGGTTACCTGGTAGTAAATGACATAGCTGTCACTCTAGTGATCGGTGAGAGGGTAATTTGATGATGCTTGTAGTTTGCTCCGCCCAAACGTACATTTCTATCGGTCGCAGTGGAAAGCAAGTGTTAGTTACAAAAGTGAAATATTACGGGAGTTTATTTCAGGACAATCTTGCATAATCTTTACAATATACAGTGTTTTTTTCTAGCTAATTTGGGGCCGAAATAGGGCCCCAATCCTAATGGAAAATAGTATATTTTTTCCCAATTTCAAGGCTAAAATTCGCAAAGTTAATTAATCATTATTTACTTTTTTTTCTAACTTTTTCAAACAAGACTAACACTATAAACATTTGAAACACAGACAGTTTGCTAAATTAATGCATGATGATAAATTATGGTCCTGTCCTTTCTTGTATGTGACATTTTAACAGAAGATATTAGTTTTAACAATTTCCAAATTAGGCATTTTCCTGATGCATTTTTCTCAATTGTCAAGGCCCCGGCCCCATTCCAAAATTGGTGGGAAAAAACACTGATATACATACATGTGCATGTACACATACACAGCATATACACTTAAAACTATTTGCATTATAGATCTGAACTGTCTGAAGATCGACATTGATGTGTATAATTTGTATTTATAGCAACCCTAGACGAAATACAACACAGCTGGTTTCATGTATTTATTTTGAATTGATGTATCTAGTCTTCGTATAATATCCATGGATGTCAGTCATGAACTTTTTACAAATGCGAAAAATACCGCTTATTATCGATGTTGTCTTTCACATTGAACAATAAGGTTCATTTACCCATTTTGCTTTCAGTTGCCAAACTTGGCAATATTTATTTAAAACTACATTCAGTATCTTGTCAATATACAACTGAAAATTTTGTCCCTAGAATCGTGAACATCTGGTAATAGAATCTACCTAGTACATGTATGTTATAATAATGCCTTTCTTCTATTTCAACTTTTAGCCTGATTGTGGCAAGTGCTTCTGCCTTTGCGACCAAGTGCAGACCATGATCAGCCTGCACGCTGTTAGTGCTCCTTTTAACAGTTTATGGTACTGTCCAAATTGAAAGATGGACAAGTTCATTATAGAAATTTAGCAGGGTAAGGGTTAAGAGTGTAGCTTGTTGCATTTCGTTCTTGTTACACAGAGAATAGAAACCTAAGATCATGCACCAGATTTTGTAATAAAAAGCTTTACCTACCGGCTTCTTTGTTACCATGAGGTCTATAAACACCTTATAGACCACTTAAGAGGTCTATAACAATTTCCAGACCTGTCAGACCTCTACTGTTTACAGGGAAATGACGAAAAATCTCAAGTGCCTGTAGCGGGAATCAAACCAGAGTCGCATGGATGATAGTCCAATGCTCTTAGACCACCAAGCCAAATTGTCGACACATTTACTCACTTGTCAGAGGTTAAATTTAAATTTAAATTAAATTTATGCGTAAGCGACAGAAACAATGCAGTAGAATCATGAGAAATCCGTGCCTGTCATGCACTTATTAATAAGGTGAACGCATGACTGACTCTATAAATATAGTTTCACCAAAATAAGTACGTTTTAAGTGAGAAATTTCCGACCAGTTTTATGTATCTTGAAAATTGATATAAACAATTGACTCTACTGTAAAGTTTTAACATTCAATTCTAAAAAGGTCTTGATATTAAATTTTGTCTGAAAATTTAAATACGGGCAAACATGTCCATCTAGGAGGAGAATGCTTCATGAAACAGGACATTTTATTTTACAATAAAAAATAATGACAATGATATAAAATTTGCAAAAAATACAAACAACACAAATTCCCGTCAGGTTAATCATTAATCTGCCACACTGGCACCAGATCAGAAAGAAAATGCCTCCGTACGTGTTACACCCTACCCCTAGGTATTCTATAAGAACCATGGTCATGAACGGGAAAATATACTAACCCATTTCAATCGCGTATTTCATACCTAAAACACGCAGGTCAGTAAATGTGTACTACTGATATTAAACAAGCGATAATTTATCTTCAATCGTGCACCAGTCACCTTGTCTCAATATTCCATATTGCAGAGATGCTCCGTATATTTTATGCTTTAGTCAACGTTACAGAAAAAACTTGCGTGAACTTCCCTAATGAACATCCGGTCTAGAGGTCACGACAGTGTGCACATGTTAAGCGAAATGTAAACAAACAAAAACAGAATGCAATATATTCACAGTTTTACGATAAGACTCGAAATGATGAATGAAATTCATCTTGTATATGGTTTTGAATTTGAAATCATACATAGTTATACATCTATTCTGTTTATTTAATTCATTTTGCACATTTATGCTACATATAAACATTTTAGCGTACACGTGTAGTAAAATGACGACTGACATACATTTTCACATCAGCCAATCAGAGTGTGTCTATAATCTAGAACGGAACTTCACCAGGGAAGTTCAAGCAAGTTTTTTGTGTACCTGTGAAAAAACTGTAAACTAC
This sequence comes from Mercenaria mercenaria, assembly GCF_021730395.1. Taxonomy (NCBI): domain Eukaryota; kingdom Metazoa; phylum Mollusca; class Bivalvia; order Venerida; family Veneridae; genus Mercenaria; species Mercenaria mercenaria. The sequence goes on from NW_026463851.1 coordinate 49,876, forward strand.
ACGTTGTTTTTCTAAGATAAGAACTATTGAAGAAATGTGACCGGTACACAACGGAAGATAAATTACCACTTGTTTAATATCAATAGTACACATTTACTGAACTGCGTGTTTTAGATATGAAATACGCGATTGAAATGGGTTAGTATATTTTCCCGTTCACGACCATGGTTCTTATAGAATACCTAGGGGTAGGGTATAACATGTACAGAGGCATTTCTTTCTGATCTGGCGCCAGTGATCTGCCAGAGCTCCAGATAAGCTTTTGGTGCAATTGGATGTTTACCCATCACTTTTTGTCTGAATTGGGTACTGGAAATCTGAATTGGGTAAAAATAATATCATTATCCAGCCTTTTCAGAAGTAGTTGGGTATTTGCTAAAACTAATTGGGTATTTCACTATTTCGCACAAACAATAGAGTATTTTTGCTTACAATATATATCATTAACCAGGATTGACTAAAAGTACTTTAATAGCACCCTTCAATGATTAATACAAAAATGTGTTTAAAACTGTAATGAAATGTGATTTATTAAAACAGTACACTGTCTTTTAAAATGCTTTTACATGCCTGTAATCAATATAAACATTTGTTTTTTAATTCATAGTACCCAAGATATTTTTCTCTAATCATTCTGAGATACTTTTGATCTATACTGTTGTTATGCCCCTGAAGGGAGGCATATTAGTTTTCAACTGTTCATTCGTTCGTCACAACGTAAACTTCTTGCATGAAGGCACTTTACTCGCGAACCACTGCACCCAGGACCTTCAAACTGCACAGGCTGATAGTACTTATTGAGTACACGACCCCTATTGACTTTGGGGTCACCAGGTCAAAGGTCAAGGCGCTGCGGGGGCATTTGTCACCATTAGTGACAGCTCTTTTCTTTTTCACTTTTAACTAAGTCGGAGATCAATTCATCAGTATCCCTAAAGATGTGTTCACTGCAATATGCGATCTTCCATAAGATTTCTTACAGTATCGGTGACACTACATTGTCACAAAAAGATAACTCATTGTTAAACAGCAAAATATCCCACTAATTTGTTTGTGCTGCAACAATCTTACATTTTATCTGAGTGTAAAGAAAATTGTTTACAAAACATCCAAATAACACCGATCAGCCGACTGAATGGTCCTGTGGTTTTTCCAATAAATCACAACCTGTTTTGCAATACAGTATAGCCAGTCATTTGTCTATAGCGTTAAAGTCTCGTACCCATTCTAGTAAATAAAATAAGGAAAATGCGATACGCAAGCGATTTTTTTATGAATTGGGTATTAGGAATTTTAATTGCGTTTTAGTATGCACACTGTATGAATTCAACTGGGTTTTCTACAATTTTAATTGTGTAAATAGTGAAATACGCAGCTTATCTGGAGCTCTGAATCTGCTATTGTAAATTGTGACAGTTTTCTGTACAATCAACCTGGAACATGAATTTAGAAAATAGCCCAGTTTAAAGAACGTGATACATTCCAAACATGTCTGAAGTAAGATTGACAGTTTAAATATATTTAAAGGCAGTTTGTAGGCAGTGGAAGTTGGTAGGTAACTGGTCAAAGTACATATCTTGTTTTCTGAAAAATGTTCTTATTTTGCTGAATGTCGTTAATTCATATCAAATTAACAGTTGACATTTTTAGCCCACCATCATCATGATCACTGTGCGTCCGTGGTCCGTCCGTCCGTCCGTTAACAATTTCTCGTTATCGCATCTTCTCAGAAACTACTGGGGGGATTTTGACCAAACTTTGTCAGAATGATGTATTGGTACCCTAGTTGTGTCCCCCTGAAAATCAGACTGGTTCAACAATTGTTTAGTGAGTTATGGCCCTTTGTTTATTTCTATAATTTACATAGATTTATATAGGGAAAAACTTTGAAAATCTTCTTGTCCAAAACCACAGAGCCTAGGGCTTTGATATTTGGTATGAAGCATCATCTAGTGGTCCTCTACCAAGATGATTCAAATTCTTTCCCTGGGGTCTAATATGGCCCCACCCTGGGGGTCACATGGTTTATATAGACTTATATAGGGAAAAACTTTGAAAAACCTCTTATTCAAAACCACAGGGCCTAGGGCTTTGATATTTTGTATGTGACATCATCTAGTGGTCTTCTACTAAGATTGTTCAAATTATCCCCCTAGGGTCAAATATGGCCCTGCCCCGGGGGTCACATGGTTTACATAGACTTGTATAGGGAAAAACTTTTAAAGTCTTCTTGTCCAAACCACAAAGCCTAGGGCTTTGGCATTTGTAATGTAGCATCATCTAATGGTTTTCTACCAAGTTTGTTCAAATTATCCCCCTAGGGTCAAATATGGCCCCGCCCTGGGGGTCACATGGTTCATATAGACTTATATAGGGAAAAGCTTTTAAAATCTTTTTGTCAATAACCTACAACATTCAAATGGACCACATGTATGCTTTTGAGTGGCAAGATGAACCTTGACATGAGTTGACCTTGATTTTGACCTAGTGACCTGCTTTCACATTTCTGTAGCTACAGCCTTCAAATTTGGACCACATGCATAGTTTTGTGCACTGAAAAAATCTTTGACCTTGACATTGACCTAGTGACCTTCTTTCACATTTTTGAAGGTACAGGCTTCAAATTTGGACCACATGCATAGTTTTGTGTTCCGAAATGAAATTTGACCTTGATTTTGACCTAGTGACCTGCTTTCACATTTCTCAAGCTACAGCCTTCAAATTTGGACCACATGCATAGTTTTGTGTACCGAAACAAACTTTGACCTTTACATTGACCAAGTGACCTACTTTCACATTTTTGAAGGTACAGGCTTCAAATTTGGACCACATGCATAGTTCTGTGTTCCGAAGTAAAATTTGACCTTTATTTTGACCTAGTGACCTACTTTCACATTTCTCAAGCTACAGCCTTCAAAGTTTGACCACTTGCATAGTTTTGTGCACCGAAATAAACTTTGACCTTAAGATTGACCTAGTGACCTACTTTCAAATTTCTCAAACTACAGCCTTCAAACTTGGTGAACATGCATAGTTTTGTGTACAAAATACTTTGTCCTTGAAATTGACCTACTTTCACATTTCTCAAGCTACAGCTTTCGAATTTGGACCACATGTGTTATGTACGGAAATTAAATTTGACCTTGAGCTAGTCAATAAGTCTTGAAATTTGGAACACTCAAAAATGGCACATTGGTGGGCGCCAAGATCACTCTGTGATCTCTTGTATTCCTTTAAATATCTTAAGATATTTTGCACTGTACAAAGTTTTGTTGACCTGGCAGTCTTTCATTCGTGTAAAACTGTCAGTTTCCTGGATTCTGTACTTGTATTTACATCCACAAGAATCTGACTTCTTCAGGTGAATCAGATGTGGAGGACCAGAACGACTTTAAACTATGAAATATATTTATTCAAATCGTTGCCATGTCAATTAAAACAGAGGCATCAAACTACAAGCCTCTTAATTAGTTGTACTTATTACTTTCATTGTCAGGAAGACAATGGTGAGCCCGCAGTTTTTTAGCACATTTGTTTTGTCTTCTTGGCGTGTGCCTGCATGATCACGGTCATATTATGATAGCATTTCTTGTGATATTGTGATGATAAATCTATATCGATACTTTTTAGCTTGACTATTCGAAGAATAAGTAGAGCTGTCCTACACACCACGGCGTATGCGTCGGCATGACACCTTGGTTAAGTTTTTTCGTACCAGTCCACTTCTTGACAAAGTCTTTTTAGATAAAGTTTTGAAACTTTCAGCACTTGTTTACCATCACCGTGTCCAGTTTTAGGCAAGAGTACATAACTCCATCAAGTATTTTAGCTGAGTTATGGCCCCTTTTAACTTAGAAATCTTGGTTAAGTTTTTCGTACCAGTTCACATTTTGTGTAAAGTGTTTGACATTTGGCTTTGAACCTTTTGTCACTTGTTTAATGTAACAGTCTCTATCTGTAGACAAGAGTACATAACTATTTTGGCTGAATTATGGCACTTTTTGGACTTGGAAATTGGTACAATTTTTGTACAAGGCCATGTTTTGTCAAAACTATTTGATTATGGCTTTGAAAGTTTGAACAATTGTTTATCATCATGATTTATATTTGTAGGCAAGAGTATGTAACTCTTGACAACTATTTTGGCTGAATTATGGCCCTTTTTTGACTTGGAAATTGGTTCAGTTTCCGTACAAGTCCATGTTTTGTCAATTTTAAAACTATTTGACATATGGCTTTGAAACTTTGAACACTTGTTTATCATCATGATTTCCATCTGTAGGCAAGAGTACATAACTCTGTCAACTATTTTGGCTGAATTATGGCCCTTTTTTGACTTGGAAATCGGTTCAGTTTTTGTACAAATCCATGTTTTGTCAAAACTATTTGACATATGGCTTTGAAACTTTGTACACTTGTTTATCATCATGATTACCATCTGTAGGCAAAAGTACATAACTCTGTTAACTATTTTGGCTGAATTATGGCCCTTTTTGGACTTGGAAATTGGTTCAGTTTCATACAGGTCAATGTTTTGTCAAAGCTATTTGACATGTGGCTTTGAAACTTTTAACACTTGTTTATCATCATGATTCCAGTCTGTAGGCAAGAGTACATAACTCTGTCTGCTATTTTGGCTAAATTATGGCCCTTTTTGGACTTGGAAATCGGTTAAGATTTCGTTCCAGTCTGTATTTTGCCTTACCTGTTTGTCATAAGGCTTTGAAACTTTGACCACTTGCATGTTTACCTTTATAGTCTACTTACCTAGGACAAGGACTTTAGCTCAATTATGGCCTTATTTGGACATAGAAATTAGTTAGGTTTCCCATACCATTCGATATTTTGTCTATTAACTGTTTGATATATGGCTTTGAAACTTTGAACACTTGCTTACCAACATGGTCACACATTGCCATAAAGTGCAAGACTTACCCAATTCCACAAATGCATGTACATTGTTTGTCTTATCTGTTCCTTTTCTTTTGTCTGAAAATCTCAGGTAATATTTTGACCCTATACTTTTGTCAATGCTTCGAATAGTCGAGCGCGCTGTCAACAGACAGCTCTTGTTTATATGGCAATGTATATTTAGGTAGCAAATTAAAGAAATAAATAAACTTAAAGTTTCTTATGAAGATTATGAAAAACAAGAGCTGTCACTATAGGTGACAAATGCCCCCGAAGTAGGCCCCAAAATGCCACAGTTGTTTGCCCAAAAAATCACATATCATGTTGTGACCTTGACCTTGCCCTAAAAGGCCTTGGTCATAAACATGACACATCTCAATATGGTTAACATCAGTCTGTGTCAAGTTATTTTCAAATCCCTTCATAAATGGCAGAGTTATGGACCAGACAAGAGACACCTTTAACTTCTAAATATGACCTTGACCTTGGAGCTAGGGGTCTGGGTCTTGCGCATGACACCTCATCTCATTATATGGAACATTTATGCCAAGTAATTTCAAAACCCCTTCATTAATGGCAGAGTTATGGACCGGACAAGAAACAAACCATGTAAACCTTTGACCTATAATTGTGACCTTGACCTTGGAGCAAGGGGTCTGGGTCTTGCTAATGACACATCGTCTCAACATGAGGAACATTTATGTCCCTTAATGAATGGAAGAGTTTTGAACCGGACACAAAACGTACCCTGTTAACCTTTGACTTATAAGTGTGACCTTGACCTTGGGAGCTAGGGAGGTGGGTTTTGGGCATGACACATCGTCTCATTATGATAAACATTTATGCCAAGCTCAGTTCACAAATCCAGGCCTCCTAGTGAAACCTTTAAAACCTTTAAAAACCTTTAATTTCAGAGCAAACCTTTAAAACCTTTAAATCTTCTGAAAAAAACTATAAAATGGCCAAATAGCCTGTAATTTTCACTCAAAACCTATATTTTTGTTCAGAGTGCTTGCCGTGCCAGTTTAAAGCAAGTAATGGTTATACTACTGTATTACTTCCCCCCTTTTAAGTGTTGTTATTAGGATACTGCTTGTGTATCTTTCATCTTGAGTTTTTCAGAATGCTGTTGTGTTCACCAGACCACATACGTTTAGTAAATACCTATATATATTAATGTGTTTTCAAGGAGAATTCCGACAAAAATAGCCTTTATTTACTCTTTATTTTTTAATATTTTACACTAAAAGGCCTTTATTTCCATAGATTGGAGCCTTTATAAAAACCTTTATTTTTGTTCAGGCCTGCTAGGAGGCCTGCAAATCCCTCACAGGTCTATAAACACAATGCAGACCTATTCCTCGAACAATAACTATTACTTATTGTCCAGTTTACATGTCATGTCGATTGCTATTTTAGCGTGCCGCTTATGACTGATGTCACTCTATTGAATATGCTTTCAGGTCACTGTTATATTATAACACTAAGTCTTGTTCAGTAATTCCTATAACACTAAGTCTTGTTCAGTAATTCCTTTCTTCTACACATGTGTATCGGACAAATCTGTAAAGAGCGCAACGCACGCTGAGTGCGACCCAGTACATCGCGTGAAGTCTTGGCATTTTTAGCTCACCTGAGCACAAAGTGCTCAAGGTGAGTTTTTGTGATCGCCCTGTGTCCGTCGTTGTCCATCCGACGTCAGTCGTCCGTCCGTCGTCAACAATTTGACTGTTAACACTCTATAGGTCACGATTTTGGCCTAATCTTGATGAAACTTGGTCAGAATGTTACCCTCATAAAAATCTTGGACGAGTTTGATATTGGGTCATCTGGGGTCAAAAACTAGGTCACCAGGTCAAATCAAAGGAAAAGCTTGTTAACACTCTAGAGGTCATAATTTTGGCCCAATCTTAATGAAACTTGGTCAGAATGTTACCCTTAATAAAATCTTGGATGAGTTTGATATTGGGTCATCTGGGGTCAAAAACTAGGTCACCGGGTCAAATCAAAGGAAAAGCTTGTTAACACTAGAGGTCACAATTTTGACCCAATCTTATTGAAACTTGGTCAGAATAATACCCTCAGTAAAATCTTGGACGAGTTTGATATTGGGTCATCTGGGGTTTAAAAACTAGGTCACCAGGTCAAATCAAAGGAAAAGCTTGTTAACACTCTAGAGGTCACAATTTTGGCCCAATCTTAATGATACTTGGTCAGAATGTTACCCTCAAAAAAATCTTGAATGAATCCGATATTAGGTCATCTGGGGTCAAAAACTAGGTCACCAGGTCAAATCAAAGGAAAAGCTTGTTAACACTTTAGAGGCCACATTTATGACTGTATCTTCATGAAATTTGGTCAGAATGTTACTCTTGATGATCTCAAAGTCCTGTTAGAATCTGGGTCATGAAGGTTCAAAAATTAGGTCACTAGGTCAAATCAAAGGAAAAGCTAGTTAACACTGTAGAGGCCACATTTATGACCATATCTTAATGAAACTTGGTCAGAATGTTAATCTTGATGATCTACAGGTCAAATCTGAGTCAGGTTGGGTCAAAAACTAGGTCACTGGGTCAAATCAAAGGAAAAGCTTGTTAACACTCTAGAGGCCACATTTATGACTGTATCTTCATAAAACATAGTCAGAATGTTAATCTTGATGATCTTTAGGTCAGGTTCGAATCTGGGTCATGTGGGGTCAAAAACTAGGTCACCGGGTCAAATCAAAGGAAAAGCTTGTTAACACTCTAGAGGCCACATTTATGATGTATCTTCATGAAACTTAGTCAGAATGTTAATCTTGATGATCTTTAGGTCAAGTTCGAATCTGAGTCATATTGGGTAAAAAACTAGGTCACCAGGTCAAATCAGAGGAAAAGTTAGTTAACACTTTAGAGGCCACATTTATGACCATATCTTAATGAAACTATCTTGATGATCTTTAGGTCAGTAGGTCAGGTGAGCGATACAGGGCCTTCATGGCCCTCTTGTTCTTTTATTTTCATTTTTGCTTCAAAATTACTAAATGGTGCAGATGAACATGCAGCAATTTTTTAAAAAAAAAAAACTAATACGCATTTCCTTTCCAATGATTGGATGTAATCAGATTGTCGGTAAAAAGTACAAAGTGATGTGGTCACTATAATTATACCTCCATCTTGAGTAAGTCTGATTACCACATCCAGTCTTCCAGATTTCAAGTGGGTTAATTAAAGTTGCCTTGATGCTGTTTATTTCAATCTTTACAAATTTGACTCCGAGAATTGTTGAAGTCAGGCAAGCTTATATGATAGGAAAATTATAGTTACTATTTAACTAACAAAGGCACATGTGATTCTGATTAAATCCATATCAATTGGTCAGATGGTAAGATCGTTAAAAACTAGTATTTGTGGCAGGCAATATTAAAGTATAAGCAAGATCTCCTTCTACAAACGCTGTGAACATAGAGGTGCAATTTTACTATCACAGTTATAAATAAAAAAATCTTTTGAGACAGGTAAGTTCTATAGAATCTATTTTGTATTTACGACATAATCTGTAAAACACCGAACCAAAGGATCGACATCGATAAGAATTTCATTGGAAAAGTTTTCAATATGAAAAAAATGTACTTTATTTCATAGAAATCTGTCAAATTGTTACTGAATGCAGAAGACATGTGGTATGCGATGTCATGAATACTTAAGTCGAACGGAAAAAAGTAGAGATAAAACTAAGCTGTCAGTCGATTCCATCGCCCTTTATCAACTTGAGAGTTTTATGTCGACTTCTGCCATGTGATTTCTAGAATCCAAATTGTAGTACCCATCCATCGTTTGACTGCTCCCGAAGTTGAGTGGTTAAAATTAGTTGTTGTCTTGAAATCACTGTAACCTCTCACTGATTAGGGAGTGGGGACGGGTTCGAGCCTTCCTACCGACCATATTTCTTTATGTGAGAAAGTTGGTAGTTTCTTACAGAGACGATAGTCTAGTGCTGGTTCTTCCCAGGAGCGATGCTTAATTAAGTAAATTAACCACCCGACATCAAAGAAGAACAGTTGAAATCTGGTGTTAAACCCAAGAAAATGAATTTCCATCGTGAGCAAGTTTCTTGGCAAGGAGACTTACTTAAGTCATGAATCCTGAATCAAGTTTCAGCTTGCTATTAAAGCCAAATGAAGGAGCCCAGCACTTAAGGTTTTTAACTTCATGTACAACGGCTACATGCCCAGAATTTTAATCGTTGATAAGTAGATAAATACATGTTCAATGTACGAAAAAAAAAGAAAAAGATTTCAGTTAATTCAAGCATGTCTTCAGAATCGCATGTTTGCTGGATTACCAAACAGACCGAAATGCCTATAGAGCTTTTACCTTTATAACTTGTCAATGAGTAATGTATGTAAACAGGGCATTTATGTTTGAACTAAATATATATTTTTAATGTGAAAAGTGATGCCAATCATATGCCAATATGATTTACTATTGTAAATTTAGATCCCTGACCAAGCGATAAAAGTACACATTATTTTTTATCGACTTGTCACCAGGAAATCGTTGTACATTGGTGAAAGGAAAAAATTACTTATAATGTATATGTGAAATGATCGGGAGAATGCAACATTAATCAAGTTCAGTTTTACAGACATAATGTAATCAGTCCGAGTGCATGTAAAAAATGTTTGTTTTGAAACTGAGTCTGAGATACGGCTACAAACTGCAATATCATCCATTTTAAAAACCATAAATACATTTATAACAGACTTTTCAGTTTAACTTGACTCGCGTCTTGGGCGGAGTATATGTAAATGACGGTTACAACATTAGCCACTCACGATAAGAAAATTTATATCAGTCAGTGACTAAATTTGCATGATGCACTGAATCGACACGCTATTCTGAAATTGATATCAATCAGTGACTAAATGTGTATGATGCACTGAATCGGCACGCTATTCTGAAATTGGCAGTAAAATGGATAAATTATGAATGCTTAACTTATACCCAGGCGAAATGAAGGTCATATGACCATGGACTACCATGGTCTACCGTGGTGGTTCATGGTCAAACTCATATGACCATGGTCGACCTCGTTTTGTTAAATGGCACCACGTTTTTTGATAGTCAGTAATCACCATGGTCGACCATGGTTGTGGACCACAGTCAACCATGGTCCACGACCATAGCCAAACGTGGTGATTATTGACTAAAAAACTGTGGTGCCATTTAACAAAACATGGTCGACCATGGTCATGACCATGAACTGCCATGGTCGACCATATACACAGGGATCAGTCTTGACAGATACCCGATGGACAACTAGCAAACACAAAAGTTCAAATGCTCTTGGTGAGAACCAGTCCTCACATGAGATTAAAAATGGACAGAAATAAAATCAAGTGTATATATATCTGACTACTAAAATTTAATTCCTTTTTCATTTATTGATGTATCGACTTGCAATTTTTTTTTACATTTTAAAGGTGGATAATCAGATTTTGGCCATGTAACGGATTTGTTCGAAACTTTAGCATCTGATCATTTACACTCATTTATGTTCACTTAACACTTAATACAAATTAGATTTTCACTGGAGGTATTTTTAAAATTTCATTTTCCTATCCTGGTTGCCCAACCAAGATAGAGTTATTTTATCATAAGTATAAATTTGATAAACATACTTTGCCTAAGGAAATGTATAAATATTAGACATATTGTAATATATTTGTAAAATATTTGCATTTAAAATTATGTATTTAGATGGAATTCATTAGAAACGCAAGTTTGAAAAATTATTATTACCTCCCTTTGCCTATCTTGGTTGCGCAACCAAGATAGATTGGAAATAAATGAATTCAGAAGCTACACACAGCTTTTAAACTTGCATTTTGGTTCAGATTGTTCAATAGTTGATATGTCTATCAAATGCAAATGTAAAACTAGACATTGTGTCAAAATAAAAAGAAATACCCAACTTTTTATATACTTTCATATTAAAGGGGAGTAATTACAAACTTTTATAAAAATAATAAAATATACATTTCAAATAGGAATCTAACTCTATGTAATCGGTCTTTTTGTTCCTTATAAATAATTCTCTACCAGAATATACAAAAAGTAAAAAAATGTCATTAAATGTTGTTTAAATGTGATTGACCACCTTTAAAGAAGTATGCAGTATGGAGGGAAGCATCAGTCTCTCAGATTGTTGTTATCTTGTTCGATGATATTATAATTTATAATGGAACATTGTCGGTGGCCATATTTTGATAAAAGAAACTGATCGACTGTTCCATAAAATCATATTGGAGAAAATTTCAAAATTTTGAGAGACCGTTTCTTCGGTAGTAGTTACTTACGCAAATATACTGAAAATTTGGGTATATTATGTGAAAAAATTACTTTGTAACGAGAAATCAGAATACACTATTTTGATATAATTAAAATCAGTATATTTGAAACAATGTTTTGCACTTTACAAATTATAAGGTTTGTTTAAAATATATCAAAATATTTCACCAACACAGATAAGTAATTAAATGTATAAATGTAAATTTGAAAGGGTCGTGAAAATACATTTTCAATTTCAGTCTATATCTATTTTTGCAAGTCAGTCATTTATTTGTCATAAAATTGCTAAGATTACAACAAATTATAGTCAAACTATGAAAGTTTACCTTTGAATCTGTCTATAAATGCAGGAAAACTATTCTATATCTAGGAAAACTTTTGGAGCAAAAATGCAGTCAGGCATCTTTGGTGCATTGTAAAACTTGATAATTGTGAAAATTACTAACATGACCATGACTGTGGTTGAAAAAAGTTGACCACGGTAGACCATGGTCAAACTGTTGATTGTCTTTTCTGACCATTGTTTACCATGGCCAATCTTATCTCACCATGGCCGACTGTGCTCCTGAACATGTTTTCACCATGGTATTTGATGGTTTACCACGTTAGTTCATGATCAGCCATCAAAAACCGTGAGGATCATGGTCAACCATGGTCAACATTTTGTCTGGGTAGTGTTTTTCTAAAAGTTTTGAACATCACTACGCCGCTATTAAAAATATATTTCATTTAAAACTGTTATTCATTTTAAAAAGATATTTGAATATGAAAATTGTAAGTATTTCAAAACTTTTTGAATTTTGAAATTCCATAAATTAATGAGCAAAAAATATTAAAAATTAAAATTTCCGATCCTATACACAAACAATGTAAAAACATTTGTTTTGCCAACCACCAGATAAACATATGTTAACGTGTGACGTTACGGCAATCTCTCCTATAAAACATCTTAAAAGTTGAAATATAACTAACAGGGTTTTCAGTGTTATTTTACAGGCATTTTGGTAGCAGCCTATTGGGTTCAACTGGTTTACAGGATATACAGGAAAATTATAAAAATCTTTTTGGCTAAAACTTAAATGGCCTGCTCAGCTTAGATGTTTGTCATGTAACAAATTTTGTAATGGTCAATCAGGTTTGCTCAAATCATGCCGGGGTCAAAATTGTGGGAGACATACTGATTTACTCCTGTCTGTCTGTCCGTCTGTTCTCTGTCCGTGTGTCCGTCTGTCACAAATCTTGTCAGCACTCTTTAAGTCGAACAATTCTCATCCAGTCTTCACCAAACTTGAACAAAATATGTGTTTGCCAATAAGTCCTTGGTCAAATTTAATAAACATGTAGGCACTTTGGAATTATGGCCCTTGAATTATCGAAAATTGGCCTTTCTACTCTTGTCCGCACTCCAAGTCAAACATTTCTCATCCGATCATCACAAAATATGAACAGGTGTTTGACCATAAGTCCTCATCCAAGTTTGATAACTAGCCAACTCTGCCCAGGTACTTTGGAATTATGGCCCTTGAATTACCGAAAATTAGCCTTTTTCTCTTGTCCGTTCTAAATCAAATATTTCTCATCCGATCTTCACCAAACTTGAACAAAATGTGTTTGACTATAAATCCTTGGCCAAGTTCAATAACTATAGCCAAATTAGTTCAGGTACTTTTGGAATGATGGCCTTTGAATTATGGAAAATCAACCTTTTTACTCTTGTAATACTCTAAGTCTAACCATTTTCATCAGATCTTTACCAAACTTGAACAAAATTTGTTTGCCAGTAAGTCCTTGACCAAGTTTATCGCCCCGGGCACTTAAGAATTATGGCCCTTGAATTACCCTAAATCAGCCTTTTTACTCTTCAAAGGTATTTTTAGTGGGTAAACAGTAATAATAAAAACTGACTTACTATTTAAATGATTAGGCAGTTGTGGGAGACATGCACTTTTCCCAAAAGCAGCTCTAGTTTCATTTTGACATAATAATTATAGAAAGAAAAAAAACCCTGGAAAATATGATTTTATCAGGTATCAGTGGCACAATTTTAAATAATATATTCATGATATTATGTGTATATTATGTAGGGTCAATGTCAGTGTTACTGTATTGCCAAAAATAAAGAAACAGGAAGGCCATGGCAGTTGAATTTCGGCTAAAAATCTTTATTCCTCAATTTTCAAAAATATTGTATTACAAAATGTGCACCATCTAAATAGTAATGAAATATGTTTACAGTAAACATCGCTTATAAGGAACAGCTTAGGACCTCTAAAAATTGTTCCTTATATCTGAGGTTCCTTGTATCCATATAGAGAACTAGTTGCTTGTAACCGAGGTGTGTATTAAGAACACAATTTGTATAGCGAACACTATTTGACTGACGTTTGAAAAGGGCTATTTGTTCACACTCTGGGCCGACCATGAATCTTTATGTGAGAAAGTTGCGAATCTAGTACCGGTCCTTTCCTGGAGAGATGGTAAGGTAGACTGTCTGCATGTGTATGACTGAGATAGTGTTGAAACAGGGCGTTAAACCTTAACTAAGCCAATATGTATGTCTGTAAGAATGGCCGTAATTTTGTTTATTTTTTGTCGGTTAAGAAATGTTGCAGTTACTCCACTTACCCTCCTCGACTGCATGTTATGTGAAGAAGCATC
>NW_026463852.1:0-25000 GCF_021730395.1 Mercenaria mercenaria
GATCGGAAATGAAGTTGGAGGGACGGAAGGACAGACAGAACAAAAACAAAATGTCTCACCCAGTTGAGGACATAATAATCATATTAAACTATTATTGTCATTGACACGAATCTTCTGAAAGCAACTGCATGTATAAGCTTCATAACAGTTGATTGGGATATGTTATGCTAACTTATTTTTATACTTTTATCTAGGAAATAAAATCCTTTATGAGAACAATAAAACAACAAAAATTAATAAATCTAAACATTTTTTTTTTTATTTTCTGTTTTACATTTATAAAAATATACTTCATTCTCAGTAAAAATACGTAAAAGGACCTGAATTGGCACATATGAAATATTGAGCATTTATGAAAAAGGAACACAGTCTGTAAAGTCCCTGCAATTCTGAACAGGGTGTATAAACATCAAAAACAACTAGGAAAACAGTACAATTAACATTAACAATAGCAATTAACAATAATTCATATAAATAACGAACATGTATATAAACATTAAAAGCAACTTGGCAAATAGACATTTCTAACGTAAACGTAAATCGGAAACGGATTACTGAATCCGTAAATGTTATTTGCAAATAATGGTCTAAGGGAGATACTATTGTATTACTATTGGAAGAAATTGTCTCCCATAGACCACAAATTAGCCTAAAATTTTACGGATTCAGTATTCCGTTTCGTAATTACGTTTACGTTAGAAAGGTCTAATAGTACAACTGACATTAACAATAACAATTAACAATTAATAATAATTCATATACATAACGAACATGATAAACAATTCAACTGTATTGATAATATTTTGAGGAATCTTATGAATTTTCTAGACTTATAACAACGCTTTGAAAATAAAGAAACATTGGAAAATACCATATATAACATCTGGTCCTTAAGCGAAAGTATGTTCAAGATAGTGGCCAACGGTACTTATATTATGGCACTAACTGCAGTATACTACAGTAGGATTTAAAAGTTTTTATAGAAAAATGTCTCTGGAATTATATTGAAATAGTGCCAGTGTATTCTTACAAAGGTTTCAGTTTTGATCATGCTATTTAGATACAAATGATAAATAAAGTTTCATTATCAAACTCAGCTGAGACTGAAAAACTTTTGTGAACATGTGGCCAGATTAGCTAACAAGAATGGTCACAGCGCGCTTGACTAAAGAAGCTGGGCTCCATAGCTCAAGTCTGTGCCAAATGTATTTAGTAATAACAGAGATAGACATCATTTGTAATGTATAAAAGGGATATAATTCATGCAAAATTTCTGTAAAAAATGTGCACCATGTCTCATATGATGTTGAACAACTGTTCGACAGACGTTTGAATCAAATAAGTGAGATATAGCAGAAGTGCATCAGAACTTGAACCAGAAATTCTAGTAAAAAGGGGGCATAACTCATAGCATCTTAGTGCAAGCGTCATGAACATTGTGTCTTACGATGTGAATGACCACGTACAACAACCGTTTAAAGTTTGAACAAAATCCATTATATTTGATTTTTTAAGAAACAAGAGGGTCACTGACACTAAAGGGCTCACCTGTGTATAAAGCTTTAAGTGTGTTTGTGTTACGTAATGGTGCAAGTATTGACAGGTTTCTTCTATTTTAGCCGTTCCACAATACTGATATCATACGCCAAAAAGCAAGGCTCTAGCTATTGTTGACTCAGAGAAGAAGATTTTCAAATTTTCTTATATGAAAGCCTGTGGTAAGCTAAGTACATGTCACAAAGAGAGTCATTGCCATTTTTGACCTTATGGAAATAATTTGGTCAATAATGGTAGAGAGTTTAACACTAATATTACATGCCAAAGATCAAAGCTCAAAGGAAAAAATTATTAAAGTGTGATAGCTAAAGTCCTATTTTATAAAAAAAAGAAAAAAAAAGAAAAAACAAACAACAACAACAAACAAGAGGGCCAAGATGGCCCTAGGTCGCTCACCTAAGAAACACACCATAACAGTGTAAAACATGTTTGACCTAGTGATTTCATGGAAACAAATATTCTGACCAATTTTCATTAAGATTGGACCAAAAAACTGGTCTCTTGTGATAAAACAAGCATTTTCTTAGATTATGATATGACCTAGTTTTTGACCCTAGATGACACATGTTCAAACTCGACCTAGATTTTATCAAGGCAATCATTCTGACCAAAATTCATGAAGATCAATTGAAAAATACAGCCTCTATCACATACACAAGGTTTTTCTTTGATTTGACCAAGTGACCTAGTTTTTGACCTCAGATGACCCATATTCAAATTCAACCTAGATTTCATTAAGGCAATCATCCTGACCAAATTTCATAAAAATCAATTGAAAAAAACAGTCTCTATCGCATACACAAGATTTTTCTTTAATTTGACCTAGTGACCTAGTTTTTGACTTCAGATAACCCATATTCAAACTCGACCTAGATTTCATCAAGGCAATCACTCTGACCAAATTTCATGAAGATCAATTGAAAACTACATCCTCTATTGCATACACAATGTTTTTCTTCGATTTGACCTAGTGACCTAGTTTTTGACCCCAGATAACCCATTTTCGAACTCGGCCTAGATTTTATCAAGGTAATCAATCTGGCTAAATTTCATGAAGATCAGTTGAAAAATACAGCCTCTATTGCATACACAAGGTTTTTCCCTGATTTGACCTAGTGACCTAGTTTTTGATCCCAGATAACCCATTTTCGACCTCGGCCTAGATTTCATCAAGGTAATCATTCTGACCAAAATTCATGAAGATCAATTGAAAAATATCGCCTCTATCGCATACACAAGGTTTTTCTTTGATTTGACCTAGTGACCTAGTTTTTAATCTGAGAAGACCCATTTTCAACCTCGGCCTAGATTTCATCAAGGCAATCATTCTGACCAAAATTCATGAAGATCAATTGAAAAATACAGCCTCTAGCGCATACACAAGGTTTTTCCTTGATTTGACCTAGTGACCTAGTTTTTGACCCGAGATGACCCATTTTCGAACTCGGCCTAGATTTTATCAAGGTTATCATTCTGACCAATATTCATGAAGAATAATTGAAAAATACAGCCTCTATCGCAAACACAAGGTTTTTCTTTGATTTGACCTAGTGTCCTAGTTTTTGACCCGAGATAACCCATTTTCAAACTCGGTTTAGATTTCATCAAGGCAATCATTCTGACCAAAATTCATGAAGAATAATTGAAAAATACAGCCTCTATCGCATACACAAGGTTTTTCTTTGATTTGGCCTAGTGACCTAGTTTTTGACCCGAGATGACCCATTTTCGAACTCGGCCTAGATTTCATCAAGGTTATCATTCTGACCAATATTCATGAAGATTAGTGGAATAATACAGCCTCTATCGCATACACAAGGTTTTTCTTTGATTTGACCTAGTGACCTAGTTTTTGACCCGAGATGACCCATTTTCGAACTCGGCCTAGATTTCATCAAGGTTATCATTCTGACCAATATTCATGAAGATTAATTGAAAAATACAGCCTCTATCGCATACACAAGCTAAATGTTGACAGACAGACGACAGACGACGGACCACGGACGCCGGACATCGAGCGATCAGAAAAACTCACCTGAGCATTGCTCAGGTGAGCTAAAAACCCATTTGAACTACTGTGAAAGAAGGGTACCCAGAGATCGTTTATGTAAAGGTTCATCAAAATCAATTATGTGGTTTTGGAGAAAATTTTGTATAAAGAATTTGTTGATGAAAAGTGACCACACCCTCTGCCGGAATCATGTTTTTTAACAAACCGAAATTATTTGAACAATTATTATTATTATACCATATTTGTTGAGCGCCCTTTTCATATGTAATATACGTTCAAAGGCGCTTTACAATTAAACATGTGACACATCGCAGATATGTAGGAAAATAACAAAACATGACATATGCAATCACAAAACTGAAACTGAACAATTTGATTAAACGCCTTTTTTATAAATGATATATTCAATGGCGTTGTACATAATAATAAAAAATAATAGTTATTACAACAAGATCATAAATGAACAATGATAATATTTACAGCCTTACTGTAACAATCAGCCATGACCGCATCCCCACCCTTGAGGTCGTTTTACCCCTATTGCCAATACCAGTGCTTTAAACATCTGGTACGCCCAGACGGGTTGCATATAGTGGTTCAACCTCCCGGTAAATGGTGCCATCATGTACTGTATTAGATAGAAATACCACACATTTCAAGTGAAACTCAAGTCTTGCGGAAAACACACACATAGAACGTCATAACCCTTAAAATGTAACATGATGAAATAAAAGATGGATTATCAATTTAGTTTACATGATGAATTGTACAGTTAAGAGATCTTCGTCAGCGACGAATGACTTGCTGTAGTTCTGTATTACAATATTGGTAGAGGGTCACACAAGGAGCATCTGTGCAAAATTATTTCAAAATCGGGCCGGCAGTTTCACACAATAAGATTTTTTTTTAAATTTCCACTATATACATATAGGGAAAAGTGACCACACCCCCTGGCAGCCTTGTTTTTTGACGAATCGGAATAATCTGAACAAACTTGGTAGAGGGTCACGTAAGGACTATTTGTGTAAAATTATTTTAAAGTTGGGCAAGCAGTTTCACACAATCATGTTTTTAGAAGTTTCCACTATATACATATAGGGAAAATGACAACGTCCCCTTTTTGACGAATCAAAATTATTTGAACTGTCTTGGTAGAACTATAAGTGTATAGTTATTTTGAAATCGAGCCCATGGTTTAGAAAGAGATGTCGTTTGAATATTTTTCTATTTTTAGCTCTGGCAGCCCCTTTGTGCAACCAAGCGGAATCGTTTGAACAATTTTGGTAGAGGACCATTCAAGAAACATCCACGTTTCTTCAAAATGCATTCATTTGTTTTGGAGCAGATGTCACACAATTGTTGACGATGGGCGAACGGACGCACAAGAGCTAAAAAGGGAAATTGCGTCAAAACATTAACCCAGTTAACACGGACGGACTCCGATGCCGGGGCGAGTAGGATCACTTTCCATTATCTTTTTTATTACTTCGTAAAGTCGAACTAAAAACTCTTCTCTTCAATATTAATATTAATCTTATGTTCTACAAAAGCGATGGCATTTAAAGAAACCCGCAAATTTGACAATTCATAATTATGACGTCATTACTACGTGGGGAAATGCATTAAAAAGCGGCCGCTATATGAAACATAAGAGCATAAGGGTGCGGAAAATGGTACCCTTGTAAATTTGAAGCGTCTGTACTTTCTAAATTGGTATTCATTAAAATGTTTAAAATGTTGGTTTTTTACTATATTTTTTTCGAACTCTGCGTAAAGTTCCATTGCACGTATACATTTTCTTGTTCATATAACGACAGCTTTTGACAGATGTTGTCCTATGAAGTAAAACGGCAGCATGCCAATATATGCGATCAATTGTTTAGACGGATTCAGAATAGAAAACTATGACTAGATTTTCCAGGGATACAAATGAATGAGTCATTTTCAATTTCCGTAACTCTTACCCTTTATACACCCTACAATGTTGCTGATTAACACCTTGGACAGCCATATCTATGTCCACAACGCAGCAAATGTAGATTTTCTAATAGTAAATATAACTGTCCCAATTTATGTCCATTAATATCTTTTTTTTATAGTTTGTAAGTGCTGGGGGACGGCAGAAAAATCACATATACTCGACTGCCCAAACAAATCTTTCACACCTTGTTTGCCTTAAGTTTCTGGTATCTCTGCTTCTTCTGAAAATACAATGTAAAAATATCCTTTGATAAATAAAACAGTTTGGGTGATAAAAATATTACTTAAGCATAACAATATATTTATGTCTTTCGTAAAAATCAGACAAAGTAAAACATATTTTTGACTCCAAGTGTATGTTTCTTTCCATTATCCGTATTCCTTTCTTTGCATTCACTGCAAAGCTTCTTAAACGGAGAATAATGGAGCAAGTCACAGGCTCAACCAAACCGAGCCTGCAACATTTTCGTTTTTGTCGTGTTAAGCGACCTGTGAAGTTTCTATTTTTTTCTATTTTATACGCTTAGCTAGAAAACAGACTTATGGTCTCCAGTGTCACGGTACAGACTTGGTCACGTTAGGGGAGAATATGTGTCAGGCAGCCGGTTATCTCAGGCGGTAGAGCACTCGCCCTGTAAGCGAGGGGTCCCGGGTTCGAACCCCGGACTGACTGCACATATTTCTCACCCTGTGACATTTGGCGCCCAACGGGGGACCGTGGCTTGCTTGCTTGGTTAGTGTTACGACGCTTGAAATATAATGTACTTCCGGAATTCGAGGATGAATTTCCAGTTTGTGGGAGTGTATGTCACGGTACGGACTTGGTCACTTAAGGGGAAATATGTGTCAGGCAGCCGGTTAGCTCAGTCGGTAGAGCATTCGCCCTGTAAGAGAGGGGTCCCGGGTTCGAACTCCGGACTGACTGTACATTTTTTTCACCCTGTGATATTTGGCGCCCAACGAGGGACCGTGGCATGCTTGCTTGGTCAGTCTTACGACGCTTGCAATATAATGTACCTCCGGAATTCGAGGACGAATTTCCAGTTTGTAGGGGTGTATGTCACGGTACGGACTTGGTCACGTAAGGGGAGAATATGTGTTAGGCAGTCGGTTAGCTCAGTCGGTAGAGCACTCGCCCTCTAAGCGAGGGGTCCCGGGTTCGAACCCCGGACTGACAGCATGATTTTCTCAACCTGTGACAAAAGCAGTTCGAAATAGCTGCCAGGTTGCAAAATACTCTCCAGAAAAAGTCAACACTGTTTCGAGACTTACTTAGAGAAACTTGCATAGATACGCCGTACCTAACTAAATTTTCAGAAACACGGCATAAAAACATTTTGCAAAATTTACCGGTAGTTTGGATATACTCGGATTCCAACTCCTAGTCGACAGTTGGGATGTGTCTTCTACAGTCTACGTTATCTGACACACATGGTGAGGATTCTGTCAGCTCTTCCTCAAGTTCAAACAAAATCTTACATAAATCTTCACCCTTGAAATCACTATTACCTGTAAAATTGTAATAAAAAACACATACGTACTTATCTGCTATTTAAACTAAAGCACCGCTTAGCTCAGTAGGTAGAGCGTTGGTCTACGGATCGCGGGGTCGCGAGTTCGATCCTCCGCGGGGCGTATGTTCTCCGTGACTATTTGATAAACGACATTGTGTCTGAAATCATAAGTCCTCCACCTCTGATGATTCATGTGGGGAAGTTGGCAGTTACTTGCGAAGAACAGGCTTGTACTGGTACAGAATCCAGGAACACTGGTTAGGTTAACTGCCCGCCGCTACATGACTGAAATACTGTTGAAAAACGGCGTTAAAGCCAAAACAAACAAACAACGAAGCAATTAGTATGAACAGATTTTAAGTAACTACATCCAACCTACGATTACTAAGAAGGCAGCGTTTGACATAGTAATTGCAGATCTATGTCCGCAGAGTCATATTCATACCCCAAATAGCAATGTGTTTTAATAATTAAGAATTAAGAATCTTATTAACTAAGTACACAGTTTTCGTTATAACAACATCATTCAGTAATCCTACTGAAAAAATATACCATATCTGTTAATGTATTTGTCGATTGCTTT
This sequence comes from Mercenaria mercenaria, assembly GCF_021730395.1. Lineage (NCBI taxonomy): Eukaryota > Metazoa > Mollusca > Bivalvia > Venerida > Veneridae > Mercenaria > Mercenaria mercenaria. Next base: position 7,646 of record NW_026463852.1, read on the forward strand.
CTGAACCATTTCTTTTGAGAAATCCATTTCAATACAGCTTTGTGCAGCGACAGATCCAAGATGATTTGGCCCTTCCATTGCCGCATTGGTCTGAAGAAGACATAATATCCAAGTGGAGCACTTAAGATACTGTATATAGCTGAAATGTTATATTCCCAATCCATTTTATTGACTGGTGAATTTCACACTATTTACTGGATATTACTTTGCTGCAGGCAAAGGCACGTTTTTATAAGTGGCTAAAGCTTTTGTTCTTTTCCTTAATTATGGCAGAACTTTTATTTATGTTTTTAGAGCTGAAATCATTTTGCTGCACCTACACAACGTGAAATTAATAATAAGTAAATATAGGCGTGATGTTTTTAGCAAGCGTTACACTTTTATTTTGTTGTTATTCAAATATATCAAATATCTAAAGATTACATTAATTATTGTTACAGTAATTTGCATCAGTGATTTCTATTGTCCGAATTTTACCTGAACTGATGAGCTATCTTCCTTCGGTTCGCCACCCGCAGTCTGCATATCTCTGTTTTCAAATTCTTCCGAAACATTACGGATGTGTCTTCTACTGCCATTAACAGCATCTTAACAAACAAGAGAAAAATTAAGATGTCTTAACACACACTGGATAACCGGCTATCCTGACGCCCGCTTGACAAAAAAACAACAACAAAAAAAAAAAACAAAAAAAAAAAACAAAACGCTGGAAAAATAACCCGGATGTAAATGGTTAGGTAGAGTTTTTCATTAACTTCTGTTTAATATGACGTCAATCCTTGCAATTCAACTTCGCAGTTTTATTAAGGAATGCACTTGGCTTAAATTTCCAATCTTTGGTATGGACACACTTGTTATATTTATAGAAATTCCCTGATAATTTCTTCAGTCTGAAAAAAATATCAAAATTCCAAAGGTTTACGCAAATATCTTTGTTAATGAACTATCTGTGAAAACTTTGATCATTAGGTCTAACAGAACATCTGTGTGAAATTTCAAGGTTCTACGTTCTTTCTGAGAAAAATATTAAGTCGTTTAACATGTACGTTTGAAAAAATATGACGGTCGAAAACGACCGGTAATACTGTCGCTGAACTAGGTTGTTGGCATTTATGGACTTTCTATTAACTCCGACGGCAAAATGCATATCTTTGTATGTTAAACTTATTATTTAATGTAGACATTTTACCAAAACCTAATCAATTATGAAAGTGACTCTGTTTCATTTTAAGTGGCTTTGTCAAACATGACTGTATTCCTTCGCACCCTGATTATTTTTTATAAAGCACTCGCATTACTGCCATTTCTTCACAATGCGAATGATATTACAGAAAGTTTTGTTTATTCATTTGGATTTACAGTCACATTGACATATTAAATTTAGATCGTATAGGGACATTTCCAGCTTTTCACATTTGTGTCCTTCTAAAATGAGTTTAAATGATTGCTTCTGGTTTTCATATAAAATATATCTTCTTTATAATGTCATACATTTAATATTCAATTTTCAGTTTAATACATATGCTTAGAGAGGATCATAGCTTTAATGCATTTCTACCCTATCTATTGTTATTTCCTCTAATGTATTTCGTAAGAGAGCCTGTTTTTCTGTACTTTAACACTTTAACTCTTCATTTAAGTGAACGAGCAGCAAATTATACAATAATCTCGTCGTATGTTTTAAATCCACATAATTTTATGCAGTTAGAACAATTATACAGTAATTATTTTTGGCTCTTTAAATGTTAGACTTCTTTATCTGTTGTAACATGTCATCATTTGAAATGGATATAATACTTGTAACACTATATTACACTGTTTTGAGTTTGGGCATAAAATTATTATGTTAATTAAATTTTTACAATAATGTAAAGTCAGAAATAAAAAGATCGTCATTTTCGATAAAAATAAAAATTTTAATGTCTATAATTGACTTACATTTCGTTATCATATTATTCGAACCAATAAGACATTCATAAAACATAAACGCCCGTTTGACTGAAACATGGGGTTTGGACTCCTTACATCCTGCCGCTTGGATATATTCTTGTAGTAAACACGACTACAATTGGGCAGGCAAAATAACCGAATACAAAATGGAGCAGTAGCTAGAAGCCAAAAGATACAAAACATACATAAAAGAGACAGTAAGATATACTATGACAATTTGCCTGTTTTTAAAATTTGTTTACGCCTGTATTCCCGAAACCCAACATCCGAGTTCAACGACTGCCTATTGCAAATACCGCCTGCTGCTTTCGACAGCCACGGTTTTTCGCTCATACTTGTTTAACTGCTAATATCTTTTCTCAGTAAGAACCCAGACATTTCACACAGATACTCCGAAAAGATACATCAGTCAAACTAAACGATAAAAATGTTCACAGATTGTTCATTTACAAAGATATCTGCGTAAAACTTTGGAATTTTGTCAGATTTTTTCAGACTGAAGAAATTATAAGGGAATTTCTATAAATCTAATGGTAATTTTCAGACAAAACATTGGAAATGTAAACCATGTCCATTAATGAACAGAACTGCTAAGTTTAATTGCAAGGATTGGCTTCGAATCAATAGAAATAAATGAAAAATTCTGTCTACCCATTTACAGCAGGGTATTTTTCTAGTGGGTTATTTTGTCCAACGGGCGCCAGGATTACCGGTTATCCCGTGGCGTTAACAAAATATATCCAGTGTACTGGGGTACACTGCGAACAGCTGAAAATATGTAAGCAGGGCAGGAAACTCACATCTACTCTAGTCCAAATAAATCTTGAACATCTAGTTTTCCTTAAGTTCTTTACTTTCTTTTTTTCTAACCCTCTATTGTTTTGAAAATACAATGAAAAATTGTCATCACATTAAAAAGTTTGGGTGATAAAGATATTCCTTAAACATAACACTATATTTGTGTCAGTCTCTATTTATATCAGACAGAATGAAACATATTTGTCGCAAATGATGTTTTGACTCCTAATGTGCATTTCTTTCCATTGTTTGTATGCCTTACTTAAGAAATAATAAGTTCCCAAACATGGTTTATCGTAGAATTATCTGAGTTTTGAGTTCTTATGCGTAAGAATATATCGCGAAGGCCACAGGCCTGTGTGATATATTTTATCGCAGAAGAACGAAAAACTTGGGTTATTCTACGATAAATCACACTTGGGGAACTTATTACTGCGATTCTAACATGACATACTAATGATACTAGTATCAACAGTATTAGAAAAAATGGTAACTACTTTTTACGATCGTGCTACGCACCTGGATCGGATGACGTCATTGCACGCGAGTGGTTTATTGCAGAATAACCCGAGATAGATTTTGCTCTTCATGTATGTAGGTTATTTGCTAGTCGTGTTAGAATTTTCATTAACTGCAAAGCTTCCTGAACAAAGTAGAATACAGCAAATCACAGATTTTATACGCTCAGCTAGAAAACCCCCTTGTGGCCTTTAACACAATTTGACATAGCTGCCATATGTAACAGATTGCCAAATATTCTCCAGTAAAAAGTTAATACTAGTTTAAGACATACTTTGTTGAAGAAACTTACTGATTATAACATAATTATAGCGATAAGCTGTACCTAACTAAATTTCAGAAACACGGCATCAAAACATTTTGCAAAATCTACATGGAGTCTGGATATCTTCGGATTCCAACTCCTCGTAGCCAGTTGGGATGTGTCGTCTATAGTCTACAACCTTACCTGACACATATGGTGAGGACTTTGTCGGCTCTTCCTCAAGTTCTAATAAAATCTCACATAAGTCTCTACCCTTGAAATAACTGTTACCTGTAAAATTGTAAAAAAAACACTTAAAATCATACATATCTGTTATTTAAATTACAGCAATTAGTATGAGGAGTTTTAAGTCAGAAACTACATCCAACATACGATTTCAAAGAAGGGGGCGTTTGACAAAGTAATTGCAGATCAGAGTACGCGGAGTCGTATTCATACCCCAAATAGCTTACGTGTTTTTTTTAGTATTAAGGATTTAGAGAAAATAATATAGATTTTATTTTTGTTGGGTTTAACATTGCACCGACAATGTTATAGGTCATATGGCGACTTTCCAGCTTTGTTGGTGGAGGAAGGCCCAAGGTGCCCCTCCATGCATTCTTACATCACGAGTGAACACCTGGGTAGAACCACCGACCTTCCGCAAGCCAGACGGATAGCTTCTGTTTTAGTATCTATCTTATTAGAGCTAAGTACATAGTTGTCGTTTTAACAACATCATTCAGTAATCCTACTGAAAATTGAACAAAACATATCATATCTGTAGATGAATTTGTCAATTGCTCTCTGAACCATTTTTCTTGAGTAACCCATTTGAATACAGCTTTGTGCAGCAACACTTTCAACATGATTAGGCTGTTCTTCAAGGTCAATCAAAATTTCACACAAGTCTCTAGCTTTAAAATCACTGTTTGCTGTAAAATTTTATAACCACTCACATACACATACCTATTTGCAATATAAACTAAAACAAGAATTAATTGAAACATTTTTTACGTCTGTTCCTATATCCAACATACAATTACTAGTAAGGGTGTTAGATCAAGTGATTAGACAGTCATATTCATACCCCAAATATATGTCTAAAACGTACCATCTGCACCCTAGATAAATCAGTATCTTTGGCTAGATACAACCTTGCATTTAAACAGTGTTTAATTAAAGTCAAGAAGGCGTTAAAAAGTGCCGTCTGGCGGAACATCGAACATTACGCTTAACAATGCCACGCTCTAAGCGTTGACGGTAAATAGCTTGTATACTAAAGATTTCATTAAGCATTCAGGTTTTTGTCATATTTAAACAATCAAATATCTACTTGTAGTTCATAAAAGGAGTGGAGTATAACTACTGTTTTCTTTAAATGTATTTTCTGATATACTGTTTTCCATCAGAGCTAGAGTAAACACCTTGAATCTAAAAGGAAAAAAAAAAAACATATTTATAACGGTTTACAGTAAAATATGGTTAAGACGTTTTAAGCATTTAACCGTATTTATATTTAATACTTAAGTATAAACTTCCATCGTTTTATCAGTATGTGTATTTTTTTTAAATAACGTGTATTAAAGCTGGATATAGCCACTACTAAAATCACTGTCATTTTCAATTTTAGCTTTGAACAAAACTAGGTGATATGAAAGAGCCTAAGTATAAAATATTAAAGATCGGTACCGTTTCCAAACTTTTATGCTGAAAGTTAGGACCCGAGTCCACCGAGATGGTAGTCATGGAATTTTATAATCTTATTCTAAAACTTTTCTGGAACATGTTCAGAAAATTTAAAGATCTTTAAAGGAGAACGGTCATTAAACTGTTTAATAACATGCATCCAGGTATACAAACGAGGAAAGAAATCCGCAGAATGCATTACAAAACTACAATTGCACTTAAAATGAAATTTATGTAGTTGTAAACTTTTGTTGTGATCAACTTAGTTTTCCCTAAACAGTTCTTTGTGACATTTAATGCACAAAGTCTGCGATTGAAAAGTGGGGTGGAGTAAAATGTAAGACAATACAGCGAAAACGAAGTCGGTTACCCCGTATCTTTTTGCAGTAAAATATATCGAACAGTTTTTACCAAGTACTTAGACATTCTTCTCGAAAACAATAATTCCGTACATAAAGTAAGCATCCTTTGGCTGAAAGTCGGAGTACGTAATCATTTGATAATTACATCACCGAATAGGTTTCAACGGGCCTTTAATATAAAAATGAAAAAAAAAAACAAAAAACATTACTTTTTTAATTAAATGGACGCTCTGAAACTAGATAAATTGCCGTAAAACGGCAAAATCAAAACTTTTTAGGGCCAGGCTAAAACTTGATTTTTCGACGCCATTTGCGTAAAAAACTGTTTGTGACGTTTTAAGTGATTATTCATCAGGAGAAGATCAGCTTTTGCAATCATTAAACATGTTATCAAGGGACGCAACTTGATTTTAAAATTCCAGCTAAAACACCTTTTTTACCTTAAGACTTTATTTGGAAAAAACTTTACTTTAATCTACTAATAGACATTTCTAACGTAAACGTAAATCGGAAACGGATTACTGAATCCGTAAATGTTATTTGCAAATAATGGTCTAAGGGAGATACTATTGTATTACTATTGGATGAAATTTTCTCCCATAGACCACAAATTAGCCTAAAATTTTACGGATTCAGTATTCCGTTTCATAATTACGTTTACGTTAGAAAGGTCTATTACCTTAATACAAGGTTTTATATAAAATAGCAAAAAAAAAACAAAAAAAAACAAAGAACATTCAGTAATCCAGTACTCCTATTGAAATATGAATACATACCATATCTGTCAATGAATATGTCTATTGCTTTCTGGACCATTTCTTTTGGGTAATCCATTTCAATACAACTTTGTGCAGCAACACTTTCAAGATAGTAAGGTCCTGCTATGACTGAATCGGTCTGAAGACAAAACATCAAAGTTGAGTTTATATTACACAGTGATATTAAATATACCAGAAAGTTTTATTTTTAATACATCTTCTTGACTGATAAACTTCATACTATTGGCTGAATATTTACTTTGTTGAAAACACACTTTTTAGAAGTGGCAAAAGCTTTTTCCCCCCTCAATTATTATTTTTTAGTTGTAAAAATTGAACACATTTTACAAAGATTAATTTGTAGTAAGTAAATATTTGCGTGGCTTTTTTTACAGTTAAGTGTTACATTTTGTGCTCCAGTATGGTACGGCTCATGCGACAGTCTACTTCCTTGCAAGATTTAACGATGGTTGTTGATGTGCCGTCTTAGGGGGTTGTGGGGGGGGGGGGGGGGGGGGGTTGCGGGGTTGTCGCCTAATTATGGTAAAGGAACCAGCGTAGTCCTGAGCCATCCGATCTAGACGGGTAATAGCGGACAAGTTTTTAAACACTTATCTTTCATTTTGCATTGCGGCACAGATGTCTAAAGTAAAGCTGTTTTCTATTTAAATTTCATTGTGGATGTATTTTTGACATGCTGGTAGTAAAAATGGGAAAGAAGGTTGTATTTGGCGAAGTGAAGTTCAATTTTAGTCAGAGTAGAACTTCTAGGTCACAGCAGTGTGATTTTGATGTGATTTTACAGTAAGCAAGTGACAAGAGAAATTTCTCTTAGAAGATGCATAACCCCTATTTTTCTTAGTTTTATCATAACTCTTGAGTTACGTGAGGAGTTTGTTCTCTGAAATTGGCCTAGCTATGTTTGGTAGCTCTTTAAAAATGTCAGTTTTAAATAGAAAATATAGGGAATACTATTTAGTGTAGTGTGACATTGTGCAACAGTGCAATCATAAAAAATCGTAAAAGATGCAAGTCAGCCAACTGTATACGGACGTATTACTTCATTTTGGTAAGTGATTACTTAATGATACAGTAATTGGCATCAGTATTTCTAATATCCTAGTATTACCTGAACTTCCTCTGTTTTTTCCCCACGACCAAGTTTCTCAACGTATGCCTGACCCTTGACTAACAGGATGTGTGGACATTTGGGATAGCACTTGGCGTGTTCCTCCATTGGTACATCATCCTGTTCCCAGTTCCTCAGTCCACCGCCACAGAAGAAACATCGTACACTGTCACCAACTCCTGAAATATACCGTTGAATAAACTAATTTCTATAAATATCTTGTACTGAAACATGATTTAACAAACAGTGTAAATTCTATAAATATCAATGGAAGCGTCCTGGTGCCAGCAGAGAGATTTAAATTTGTCATACGTACGACTTACTATCTCCTACGTAGGAGTTAGTATCTCCTACGTAGGACTTAATATTTCCTACGTAGGACATAGTATCTCCTACGTAGGACATAGTATCTCCTACGTAGGACTTAGTTTCTCCTACGTAGTACTTAATATCTCCTACGTAGGAGATACTATGTCCTACGTAGGAGATACTAAGTCCTACGTAGGAGATATTAAGTCCTACGTAGGAGATACTAAGTCCTACGTAGGAGATATTAAGTCCTACGTAGGAGATACTAAGTCCTACGTAGGAGATACTAACTCCTACGTAGGAGATAGTAAGTCGTACGTATAGGAGATAGTAAGTCGTACGTAAGACAAATTTAAATCTCTCTGCTGGCACAGGACGCTTCCATAAATATCTTATTCTCAAAATGTGTTAAGTTGTTCAAATCAAGTGCATATTCATTACTGAAACTTTGTTAGCAGTATCTATTTATATGTCTTTCTCCCCAGTGAGTCATAAAACGTCATGATCACTGTACAGTACCATTTGTCAAAGACTCAACTCATACAACATGTATTATTACGTACTCATTTGATAACTCCGTTAAGTTTCGGTAAAACCTGAAACGTCAATATGTTTCCATTATGGAACCTAACACAACATAACTGCTTGCAAATATATGCCAAAACAATTAGAAAACATAAGTTTAAGAATAGAAATTAGTAGTTATATACATGGGGTTTCTAAGCCAATCTGACCCCCCCCCCCCCCCCTGTCCCCTTGCCCTATTCTATAAGTGGACTTTAACCTTGCCCTAAACTTAAAATACTAACTTAGTACCCTTAATACCCTGAAAATCTTTTAAATCTTTAGTTAAACCGAATGAAAACCTTTGGTTTAACCAAAAAAAAAGATTTAGTCTTTGGTCCGGACTGACCAATGCTGGACAATTAAAAACCCACAGGCTTTAAACCCAGTAAAAACCGACTAAAAAGTTTTAAATACATATGATATAGATGAGTTTACAGAATAAAATATATTGTTTGAAAGAAAGAAGATTTACTGATAATATAAATCCTCATTATGTTACAACAAAAAACGGGAGAAAAATGATAAGGGCTACTTGTTCATCTTGTGGAAAAATGAAATCAAAGTTTGTTAAAAGTACAGGGGGTAATTTAGATATTCACAAAGCAATGTTACCTTTATTACCTAAGAAAGGTTTAACACTTCCAGGATATAATTATTGTGGGCCAGGAAATCCCCTAGATAATGGACCCCCTGTCAATGAACTGGATGCAGTATGTATGGACCATGATTTTTGCTATGACAGTGGTGTAAAAAAGGGTACATGTGATAAGCAAATGCTTTCCAATTTAAATAAAACTAAATCAAAAACATTTGGAGAAAAGATTGCAAAACATTTAGTTGTAAAACCAGCTATCAAAACGAAATACACACTTGGTCTCGGACAAAAATCAAAAAACGGGAAAAAGGGGTAGAGCAAACTTTTACTACCCCCGGAATCACATGGAGCGATGAATTAGCAGAAGAATTACACAAACCAATTAAAAGAAAATTTAGGAAACGAAGAGTGATAGTTAATGATATTGATGATACTTGGTCAGCTGATTTAGTTGACATGCAAGCTTTTTCAAAATATAATAAAGGAGTAAAGTACTTGTTAACCGTTATTGATATATTTAGTAAATATGCTCGGGTTATTCCATTAAAGAATAAAACTGGAGAATCTGTTACTGAAGCATTTGAAAAAATAATTTTAGAAGGACGATTACCAGTAAATTTATGGGTAGATGAAGGGAAATAATTTTATGATAAAAAGTTTGAATCATTTTCGAATAAAAATAAGATTAATATGTACCATACATTTAATGAAGGAAAGGCTGTAGTAATAGAAAGATTTAATAGAAGTTTAAAAAGAATAATGTGGAAATATTTTACAGCAAATAATACTTATACTTATTTAAATAAGTTGCAGGATATGGTTGATAAATATAACAAAACAAAACATTCTAGTATAAAAATGACACCAACCGAAGCCAGTAAAAACTTAAATAAAGGTACTGTTTACTTTAATTTATATGGTGATTTAAAGATACCAAAAAGTAAAACAAAATTTAAAATTGGTGATCGAGTTCGCTTAAGCAAACTTAAAAGACATTTTGAAAAAGGATATACACCAAACTGGACAGAGGAAATATTTATAATTTATGGAATTAATAATACAAATCCCAGAACATACACTATTAAAGATTTAAATGATGAAATAATTCAAGGTTCATTTTATGAACAAGAACTTTTACCTACTACACAAGAGGTTTTTAGAATAGAAAAAGTTATTAGACGAGACTATAAGAAAAAACAAGCTTTAGTAAAATGGAAAGGTTATAGTGAAAAATTTAATAGTTGGGTACCATTTAGTGAATTGGAAGAAATTTAATTTAAAAAATATATTATATAAATGAGCCATAAAAATTTAATTTCTAATAATGGAATAGAAACAATAGATCAGTTAATTATTCACTTAACTAATCTAGCTGCTGCTTACAGAAAAAGTTATAAATTTTGTGGGAGAGTAAGTACCGGATTATATATTACAGCAGGTGTCTTTGGTTGTTCAGCTGCATTAGCACTTGTTCCAGCTTTTCCTATATTTGTAGCAGTTGCTGGCGCTGTTCCATCAGTAATTACCATATTTACTAACAGACTAAAACTTGACGACAAGAAATTTATTTTAAAAGCACATCATCACAAAATAAAACAACTAATAACAAAAGCACGGATTGGAAAAGTAAATAAAGAAGAAGAGAAACAAGTTATTCAGGATATTTTTACAATACTATTAGAAATGCAGAAAGAAAAAAATATTCAATGCCTTTTGAAACGTATATGAAGGAATTTATACTTAACGGATATAAAAGTAAAAAAGAAGAAGAGTTATATTAACTTTAATTAAAGATTTTTTTCTATAAGTATTTTATATAAATGAGAAAAATTATATCAGTTGAAGGTAATATTGCATCAGGAAAAAGTACATTTTTAGATATTATTAAAGAATATAATCCTAATTTTAATATAATTCCAGAACCAATTCACGAATGGCAAAATGTTATGGACCCAAGTTATGATTCATATAACCTTTTTGAACTTGCTGCTCAAGAACCTTACAAATATTTATTTCCTTTTCAGCTAACAACTTTAAACAGTCATATAAAAATGTTATCTTCTGCTAAACAGTTTGGTGGTGTTTCTGTCCTTGAACGTGTTATTTAACTAACAGTAACGTTTTTACAAAACAACATCACGACAATGGTGTTATAAATGACCCCGAGTGGGCAGTATACAATCTTTTCTTAACTGATCATATTATAAAACCATACGGAAAAAATCCAATTGATGGATTTGTATATGTTAAAACCGACCCAGAAATATGCTTTAAAAGGCTTCAAAAAAGAAACAGAACGGAAGAAAATAGAGTTGGTTTAGATTATTTAGAAAAACTACACAAATTACACGAAGAATGGTTAAACAGAATGTCTCAAGAAGGTATTAAAATTTTAACAGTTGATAACAATTTAGAAAAAATAACTTTAAAATCTTATTCAAAAGATATAGATAATATTACCTATTTTTTAAATGTTCTTTAGATGCGTTTTTAGAGATTTTTTTCTATAAGTATATTATATATAGATGGTTAATAAAAAGGTAGATAGAATGATTATGTCAAAATTATCTAGCACTTTAGGAGAAATAATGAATCCAGACAAAAATTCATATAAGAAAGTTCTTAAAAGAAGAAATGTTATTAAATCAAAACTTAATCAAATAGTTAGCGATGAATATAAAAATCATGTCATTGATAAATTACAAAATGTTATAGATCCTTATCTTTTAAAAAATAATTTATTTGAATGGAACTGTGGTTGTCTATTAACTGAAGAAGAAAATGCTGAAAGATTATGTGATTGTCCCAGACCAAATAATATTCGAAACAATCCTAAAAAAGTTATTGTAGCCGACTGTGATTACTAATGAAGAAAAACATATAAAAGCAATTATGCAGCGTCTAAAGACCTTGGTATTAATTCTGGGTTAATTAACAATGTGCTGCAAAGGAGAAAACCGAGTAAAATGTGGAATATCAAAAACTAATGGAAAAAGATATAAATTTAAATATTTTTTTTCTTCTTAAAGATAATTTAAAACTTTATTTATTTTATTATTTTTTTAATTATTTTTTAATCCTTTTTTGCTTAACGAATTTTATTTTCTAAATATAATATATAGATGGAAATCGAGAGATCTACAAAACAATATTATAAGAAATTTGAAATTAAAATTACATATAGACAAGATCCAAAGAATCAATTATATTTAACTATAAACAACTCTTATGAAATACTTAAATCTGAACTTAAAACTTTAAAAGGTATAAAAATAAACGTTGTTTTAAAAATAACTTTTACAAAAATGGATAAAACTGATACAATATATAAATCAGCTTATTTGCAATCAAAGGCTTTAGAAATTATTAACACAAACGAAATAAAAAAACTTTACATCAAGCTTTTGATGAAATAATAAATAGAATTGGTAATTGGATTTCTGAAGGAAGTGGCTGGAGAATAGAGTCAGTTGATGCTCATTATATAAATAGATATAAATATAGTCCATTGGCTGCTTCAAGTTATTTAGAATTACCAAAACCATTACAAAATTCAATGAAAGGATTAATAAATATAAAGAATGATGATAACGAATGTTTTAGATGGTGTCATTTAGCTTATAAATTTCCTGTAACAAAACATTCTGAAAGAGTTTCAAATTATAAAAAACATATAAACGATCTTGATTATACTGGAATTAAATTTCCTGTTACATTAAATCAAATACCTAAAATTGAAATTTTAAATGATATTTCATTTAATATATTTGGTTATGAAGAAAATAGTATTTATCCATTGTACATATCAAAATATCAATACGAAGAACACTGTGACATGTTGCTAATTACTAATGATAAAATAAATGATAAAATAACTGATGATGACTGTAAGCCCTCAAGAACTGTAGTCCAACATTATGTTTGGATAAAAGACTTTAATAGATTAATGTTTAACAAAACCAAACATAAAGAAAAACATTTTTCTCAAGAAAGAATATTAAATGAACATATTCCAAATTGTTTAGCTATTAATGGTACCCAAGGTGTAAAAATGCCAAAAGAGGGAAGTAAAGTACAATTTAAAAATATCATAAAGGTTTAGCAGTACCTTTTGTAATTTTATGCTGATTTGAATCAATAACTAAAAAAGTTTTAACTGCTTTACCATCAACTGAATCTTCATTTACTGAACCATATCAAAAATCATATAGATTGTGGTTACGGCTATAAAGTTGTTTGTTGTTATGATGATAAATATACTAAACCAACCCAGATTTTATAGAGGCCCTAATGCAGTTTATAAGTTTTTTGAAAAAATGCTTGAGGAAGAGGAATATTGTAAAGAAATATTTAAAGAGCACTTTAACAAAGAACTAAGAATGTCTAAAAAAGATGAAAGTGAATTTAAAAAACAACAATTTTGTCATATTTGTGAAAAAGAATATAAGGAAAATGAAAATCCTGTCCGGGATCATTGTCATATAACAGGAAAATTTAGAGGAAGTGCTCACTTAGAATGTAATATTAATTTAAAACTAACACACAAAATTCCTGTTATTTTTCATAATTTAAGAGGTTATGACGGTCATTTTATTATGCAACAAATAGGAAAATTTAAAAAAGAAATTAATGTTATTCCTAACAATATGGAAGATATATGGCATTTATGATTTCCGACTTGGTTTTTATTGATTCATTCCAATTTATGTCTCAATCATTGAATAACCTAGTAAAAAATATTCCAGAATTTAAATATTTATCTCAAGAATTTGATAAAAATATAGAATTATTAAAAACAAAAGGTGTTTATCCATATGATTACATGGATTCATTTAAATAATTCAAAGAAACAGAATTACCTTCTAAAGAAGAGTTTTATTCAATTTTAAATGAAATTAATATTTCTGATAATGAATACGAACATGCTAAAAATATCTGGAATAAATTTAAAATTAAAACAATGGGAGAATATCATGATCTATATTTAAAAACTGACGTATTACTTTTAGCTGATGTATTCGAAAATTTTAGAAAACTATGTTTGGAGTACTACAAATGAGATCCTTGTCATTATTTTAGTAGTCCTGGTTTAGCTTGGGATGCAATGTTAAAAATGACTGGAATTAAGTTAGATTTAATAACTGATATTGATATGTATCTTTTTATTGAAAAGGGACTGAGAGGAGGAATAAGTTATATTTCAAACAGATACAGTAAAGCAAACAATAAATATATGAAAGATTATAATCCTAAACTTGACAGCAATACATTATGTACCTCGACGCCAATAACCTTTACGGTTGGGCCATGTGTCAACCTTTGCCCTCTGGAAACTTTAAATTTATATCCGAAAAACAATTGAAGAAATTAATTGCAAAAGGTAAAACTAACTTTATAGTTGAATGTGATCTTGAATATCCAAAAGAATTACATAAAACCCACAACTATTATCCTTTAGCTCCAGAAAAAATTGAAATACAAGATCAATGGCTTTCTGATTATAGTAAAAATATTAAAACAGAATTTGAAATAGGAAAAAGTAACGTAAAAAAATTAGTTCCAACTTTAATGAAAAAACAAAATTATGTAGTTCATTATAAAAATCTTGAACTATATACACAATTAGGGTTAAAAGTAACAAAAATACATAAAATATTAACTTTTGACGAAAGTCCTTGGTTAAAAAAGTATATTGATTTTAATACTCAAAAAAGATCTAAAGCAAAAAATTCATTTGAAAAGGACTTTTTTAAGTTAATGAACAATTCTGTATTCGGTAAGACGATGGAGAATTTACGCAAGAGGGTTAATATTAAATTAACACATGATGAAAATATTTTATTAAAATACATAGCCAAACCTTCATTTGTTAGTTCAACGATGTTTAACAAGAATTTGTTTGGTATTCATAGAATCAAAGAAAGTTTGTTATTAAACAGACCTTGTTATGTTGGAATGTGCATTCTAGATTTATCAAAATATTTAATGTATGATTTTCATTATAATTATATTAAGGAAAAGTATGAAAACTCAGCAAAGCTTTTATTCACTGACACTGATTCATTATGTTATGAAATAAAAACCAAAGATGCATATGAGTATTTTTATAAGGACAAAAATTTATTTGATAATAGTGATTACGATAGTAATTCAAAATTTTATTTTGATAATAATAAAAAAGTAATTGGAAAATTTAAAGATGAAGCTGCTGGCATTCCCATTGTTGAATTTGTCGGATTAAGAAGTAAAATGTATTCTTATTTATTAGAAAATGAAGTTAATGTTAAAAAATGTAAAGGAATTAAAAAACTTGTTGTTAAGAAAACAATAGTTCATAAAAATTACAAAGATACTTTGTTTAATTCAACCCAAACTAATCACACCTTTAAAGTTATTCGTTCTAATAAACACAATCTTTCCAGTTATGTTATAAATAAAACATCTTTATTATGTTATGACGATAAAAGATATATTCTTGATAATGGTATTGATACATTAGCTTATTCTTAAATTAAAACTTAAATTAATTCTTAAATTAAAACTTAAATTATAGAACCATAAATTGTTAACTGAATATTCATAACGTTTAAAGAATTAATATAAATAACATCATTTATTTTAAATTCATTTGCATAATTAATAGAAATAGATTCATTTTTTCTGTTATTTTTTACACGATAACTTTGAAGAATCACATTTTCTTTATTTTTTAGTTGTAATTTAACTTCTCCTTTATCTAATTTAATTGCATCAACAAGAATAATTAAAATGCAATTAAAATTAATTCTTACATTATTACCATTTTGAACTAAACCAGGACTAGCATTTACAGTTTTCCATTGAAATAATCCACCATCGGTATCTTGGGTATAACTTGTTAAAAACAATGGAGGTTTTCTTATTAATTGTTTCCCATTTTATTTACTTTTTCATTTATATTATTGAATATTCCCATTATATTAATTATTCCAGTTAAATAAATGTCCTTATTGGTTAAAATAATTTATAATAGTTTGTTCATTTTGTTTTACATTATTAATTTTTAGTATTTTATACAATAAATCATACAACGGTACTTTATCTTGTAACATTTTAATGAAAAATAAACAATAATATCCGCAAAGCATACTTGTTTTGTCTTGATATTGAACATTGTTGTATTTTACATTTGGTATATACTTAATTACTTCTTTCGGTGGAGGAAGTCCAAATGGATCGAAAAACATATTATTTAAGTTGCAAACCCAATGTGTTCCAGGACCAACAGAGTCGTCCAAATTTATAATTCCACATTCAACCTTTTCTTTTAATTTTAATAAATTATTTCTACTAAACACACCCCTAAAGTTTTTAATTTTTAATTGGTTTACCCATTGTTCAATTTCAAAGTTAGAAATAGGTTTGTTTATAAATTTTATTTTTTTTTTACTATAGGAATTCGTCTGTACGGTCTCCGTTGAGAATCAATCTGTAGTCCTTTTCCACTTAACAAAGATGTAATCAAAGGTATTCCTAGACTAGCAGCCAACATACCTAAAAACCCACCGTCTTGTGTTTGTTTTTGTGTTAATTTAATCACTCCAGATCCTACTTACTGCTTTCTTTGATTAGGTGTAAGATATGGTGATATCATATTTCTCTTATCATTAGCTACTGAAATCATACCATTTCCAAGTATTTTACTAACACCAGTACTGGCTAGCCCAGACAGAGGCCAATGCCTAGAGGGGCTAATATTTTTGGAGCTATTTTTGCTGCCATTGGAAGAATTGTTTTTCCTAACAAACCAGCTAAAGCTCCTAAAAATCCACCATTTTGACCTTGACTGGACATTTGGCTTTTTGAAATTGTAATTTCTAATCCCTTATTATTTGCAACAGCTTTTTTAATTTGATTGATTTGTGTTTTTGTTAATAGTAAAGGGAAGTTTCCACGTAAATGTTCATGTTTTAGTCTAAAAGTATGTGGAATTTTATTATTATAAACTTGTGCTAAATTTTTCTTTTATCCATCTGTAAGGTTAACTTTATATTCAATATAATTTGATGTCATTATATATAAATTATATTTATTTTATTTAAACAATAACAAGTTCATTTCCAATAGTATTTATTTCAACTGTTTCTTCATACAATACAATTGCGTAAACACGAATATTAGCTGTCGGTGGAATATTTAATTTAGCTGTTAATGTAATATGCTTAGGATCTTCTGTAGTTACTTCCTTTTTATATTCCAAGTTAAAATGAACAAATCCAAAATAATTATAAAAAAATTTTTTTAAAATTGAAAATTTTTTAAAAAAAAATTTTTAAATTTAAATTTCCCCCTTTTTTTTTTTTTTTAAAAAAATTTTTTTTTTTAAAAATTTTTTTTTTTTTTTTAAAAATTTTTTTTTCCCAATTTTTTTTTTAAAAATTTTTTTTTAAAAATTT
>NW_026463852.1:30000-73960 GCF_021730395.1 Mercenaria mercenaria
GGGAAATGGGCTTTGTAATTTTAAAAAAATTTTCCCATTTTTTTAAACAAGGAGAGGGTTTTTTTACTGCTAATACTGAAAACAAATTTAAAAAATTAATAATCAGCTAGGAAAATTTTTGGGGGGGAAAAAACAACTTTTTGGGCCCCGATTAATAATGTTTGATGCACGTCCAATATAAAAATTACGAAAAAGTTAAGTAAAATTAAAGGTTTTTACAAGAAGAAAATTAATAAATTTAAAAGATCAAATTAAAAAAAATTTAAAAAATTTATCTGGACTTATAGTTTTTAAAAAAAACAGCTAAACAAAGGGAATCAATCACTGCTAATACCCCGTAATTCCCGCTAATACTTTAAAAAAATAACCGGGTAATGTCCCAAAAATTGCACTAATGATGGGAAAAAATTTTTAATAATTGGGAAAAAATTATAGAAGTAAAAAAAGGGTTTCTTAAAAAAAAAAAACAACAAATTAGCAGAAAAAAAGGAAAATGTTGACAATCTATCTGGGTTTTTGAAGTTTGCTTTTCAACCCCAAAAAGACTTGGGTGATTTAGCTGAAATAAAGTTTTTAAACTTAAAAAGAAAGACAAAAAAAAAAAGAAAAAAAAAAAGGTTTTTAAAAGGAAAAAAGGGACATGAAGGGGGTTTCTTATTGAAAAAAGCAGTTTTTTTTATACATATGTAAAAATTTAAAAAAAAAATATTTTTTAAACCCCTTGGTGCTTGGATAATTTTCCCTTAAAGGTATTGGGATGGTCTGAACTTTTAAATGAAAAAAGAATTTTAAAATCTGGAATTTTCGTTTTTGAAATTTTTAAAAATTTTTTAAACATAAACCAACAAAATAGTTTTAGCTGTTTCCAAATGTGGGGTTTTTTAATGGTTTTTTTTTGTGATAAAAAAAAAAAAGGGAAAGTATATTAAAAGATATTAAATTTTTTTTTAACGGGGGCCAGGCCCCTAGGTGAACCCGGGAAAAAAAATGGGGGTTTAAAAAACCCAAAATCGCAGTTTTAAAATTTTGGCGGTGGAAATTTAAAGATTAAAGATCTAATTTTTTGGGGATAATTTTGGCAAATAAATAAATAAAATATAGAAGCTGAGGAATTTTGGGATGATCAGTTAATATTTTATGTATAAGAAAAGAAAAAAAAGTTTTATCTATTACATGGGACAATGTTTGACATTTAAACTTATGACGAATTTTAAAATCTACAGAAGTAACTTTACGCTTTTTCCGGGGAGTTTTACACCCGATTATACATTTCGGATGAACCGCACGGAAAAAAAAGTTTTAAACGGATTTTAACCAAAACCGGAGAATCTATCCCCGGGTGAACATGTTTAAACCCGTATTTGAATGAACATTTTCATTCCCTTTATAGAAAAAACTTTTTAATTTTTTAAAAATTTAAAATTTAAATTTTAATTTTTCTATGTGTACCCTTTAAAAATTTTACTTACTAATTGAAAATAAGATTCCCAAAAACCTTACATTTTTTTAATTTTTTTATAATCTGCCAAAAATTTTTTCCAAAAGTCGCCAAAAAATGGGCCCCGCGATTTTGGCAGTGTTTTGCCCCCCTTGGCAAAAAAAAAAATGGCAAGGGTTTTGTTTGGGTTTAACTTGTGGTTTTTCCCCCATAACCTTTTTAAAAAATGCACTTGGAATTTTCCTTGACCAAACAAGTACATAAGGGAAAAAGTAAAGTGTCTTACAAGTAGGGGAAGCCGCAATACACAATGAATTTTAAAATTTTCTATAGGGGAGTATTTGTTCTCCAGTTAAACTGAAACCCGTCTTTATCTTTTATTTTTCACTTTTCAATCAGGAAGTAAATACGGGTTTTTAAAAATATTTAAAAATCAATTTTTTTTCCCGCCCGTATCTTTGAATAAAGCCCCCGGGGGGTTTTTAATTGTCCAGATTGGTCAGTCCGGACCAAAGACTAAATCTTTTTTTTTTATTAAAACCCAAAAGGGTTTTTATTCGGGGTTTAAATAAAAATTTAAAAGATTTTTAAAGGGGATTAAGGGTAATAAAATTGGGGGTTTTAAAAATTTAAGGGCAAAGGTTTTTAAAAATTTCCCCTTTATTTAAAAAGGGGGGAAGGGGGCAAAAGGGGGGGGGGGGGGGGGGGGGTTCCGATTGGGTTAGAAACCCCCTGTTTTTAAATACTGAAATTTGGGCTTAGATTCCCGGTTTTTATAATAAATTTTTGGCCCAAATACCATTTTTTTCTACACAAAAAATACGAAAGACTGCGTCCCAATATAAAAAAAAAATTTTTTCTTACCTACATTTTATATATTTTTTCATAATGTATCAAACCAATTTCTTACTTGAATAATAAGAACATTTTTATTTGATAAAAATGACCAAATCTTAGGGTCTGTGTTTTAGACAGTTTTTGTTTGTTTTGTTGAGTCTGATAACTCCCACTCAGATTTTTAAAACAAAAAAATATTTCGAGTGTTAGCTGTTACTAAAAATATAAACATATGGGGGGATATTAAAAGCTTTTTATAATAACGCAGAATAAATTTTTTAAAAAACCTGATATTAATCCCCCTGACAAAATACAATATTCCCAAACATCTCATTGCAGGTGTACCCCGAGAAGCGTATTCTATATTTCATACGTTTTTATAAGAACAAATTTTTTAGATGTATTAATAAATTTTTTTTTTTTTTAACGAGGCAACTCATTTGAGTAAAAAGAAAAAGTTTATCTTCCTCGGACCCCACGCATAGGGAAAATTTTTTTTTTCTAATTTTCACAAAAACCCCTTTTAATCTTAAATTGGGCAAGTCTATGTCTATTTATAAAACTCAAAAAATCCAAAAAAACAGCTTTTGGAAAAAATAAATTTTTTGAATTTTTAAAACGGAAAAAAAAAATGCTCCTCAAAGCCTTACTCTTGGTTCAGAAAATTTCTCCCATAATTTTTTAAAATGTTTTGGGAAAAATATTTATAAAAACTTTGTCCCTACGACACGAAAACCCGACACATAACAAACGATAGATAAGATATTTGTCGTGTTTCCGTGTGGGCTCTTATTTGTCGTATGTTCGTGTTTTCATGTCGGTGGGAAGAAGTCACCACAAACAAAGGACCCCCATCACGACATATTTATGATACTTTTTTTCCCCCCAAACACGGGAAAAAAAAGACAGATAATAATTTTTTTCGTGTCCGTTTTCAGCCCAAACGAAAACTTTGCACGTAGAATTTTGTCCCTGTTTTGGTACACGAAAAAGGTAGGGTTTTCGATTTTTGGGGCTGTTGTGTTTTCGTCCCGGGTAACCCCGCCAATTTCGAAAAAAGGGAGGTCAGCCACCATAACCAGACAGACTAAAAAAGACGACTGAATATCCAATAAATGTAATTTTTTGGGCGTTTGAATGATGAATTAGACGAAAAAATTTTTTTCCCTTTGTCCAGTAATCCGTTGGCGGCGTTTTATTTTCTGCCAAAGAAGTTTTGTACGTGTTTAAAAGTTTAGAGGTTTTTTTTCCCTTCAGCCTTTTGGGGCCCAAAAAACGATAGTCGTTTATATTTTTTGTGTCAAATACAGACTACGTGTAATGGAAAACAGCGAGGAGTCACAATCCGGCTGATCTACGCAGCAGGATTCTTCTGGCATAAATGACCAACTGAAGGAAATTTTAACAGAACTGAGAGGCAGAAAAGAGAACGTTCTTCTATAAAAGACAAGTTTCGTGAACATTCTTTGTCAGCTTCTGATATCAAAAAGTTGTAATCTGAGAAAGACATTCGTTGGAAATTTGAAGGCAACCGAGTGCAATTCGAATTTAATTCTGAGGTGGACGATAAATTGAAACAAGCCGAGTGGGGTGTAAAACACGGCAAAATACAGTATGTGTCTGACTTAATTTCTGAGTCACGTGACAAGCTACGCATCAGAAACAAGCATATTCGTATCGCCGATAGTACAGACGGAGGGTGGGAAACCGTCCGACAGTATGAACAGAACCCGCTCGCGAGCGACAGCGAAGACGAATCTCGTATCAGTAGAGCCGAAAGCAGAGCTGTCAAGAAGAAAAGTCGCCAGACTTCTAAGAACAGGTCTAAGCCCAGCGCCGCTTATGGCTTCTCTGACAGTATTGGTGCTGTACGTATGTTTGGCTCAGGTCAAGGGAGTTCTTTTCGCCAGCTACCGTCGCAACAGTATGGTAGAGTCCAGTCCTTTCGTGGCCTCTCAGCCTCCCCAGTATACGGACCACGAGGCCCCGTTCCGTACCAGCCCTATGGACCATGCTTCGCTTGTGGAGAATTCAATCACCTACGACGTAACTGTCCCCGCACGAAGAACGCTCAACAACCCGATCTACCTGGCAGAAAATGAGACATTCCAAGCAGATGTGGAAAACCCCGTGGAAAAACCAGATTTTGATATTAGAGATGAGTATTCTATTTTTAGATCATTTGTACATGACAATGACCATTTCACGGATGACTTTTTTGTTTACGAACAAGGTCAGAAGGAAATTATTGTTAAAAACAGACTGAGAAATCATTTAGATTTTTGGAATAGAATAGGTGCTAGTCAATTTATTTTAGACACAATTAAATATGGTTATATTATTGCATGACTGCGGCATTTTCCTTTGAAGTTTTGTGTTTTCTAAATTCTGGTATCGCCACAGTTAGCCGTGCTCTAAATTCCGTTGCACACAGGTATCGCTCACAGTTTTCTCTGTCTGGGATGTAGAACAATACACACAAATTAGCAAGTGTTGCTGTGATAAGGTATTGAAAACGATAAGCTATTTGAAATAATTTATTACTGTATTTCTGTAGTTTAGTTCCCTACATCTTGATTTAAAACTTGACATTTTAAATAACATAAAAATATAACTGCAAAAATGATTATGATATTCTATTCAGTTTAAAAATTCAAATTACGTTTCTGGCAAAGCTTTACGTGTTCATTTCATCCATACATGAAACGTTTGTTGATAAAATTAGCCACGTGGGGTTTGTTTACATTCCATATTTCTCCAGGGTTCATGACCTCGTAAGCGCCTCACCCCCGCCCCCCTCCCCCCACGGCAAATTCAAATTTTGAGCAGTGTTTAAATTATTTTTGAAACTATTTCACAACTTTTTGTTTTGAAAAACAATTACACCAATTGATAAAGAATGTTTCAATGCGTATTTATGCACTTTTTTATAACTTTTTTTCAGTAGTTTATTTAAAATTTTGAAAAAGGGTTCTGATGTGAAGCATGCATAATTTATATAATAACCTACCCAGCGCCATCTTCTGGCTTTTATATGGTAGTTGGGGGTTTACCATGAAATGTTTCTAAGGGAGGCTCAAGAGGGGAAAAATATTTTAAATATTTTTTTTTTAAAGATATTTGAAAAATGTTTTCCCAGTTTACTTTTTTTAAATAGAAATTAAATCTTTTTAGACAATACATACGCGGTGTTCCCGGCGAGTTTTCATCATGTTTGGGGAAAATCTCAGGGAAACGAAATTTTGATAGCAAACTCGCCTCTACGGGGCCCTCGTTTGCTACCTTTTTACTTTCCCCTGAGTTTCCCCCCGGCGCATGGGGATCCCAAAGCCGGTAACAAAATTTTTAATGTATTATAAAAACTTTTACGAAATTCCTTTTTATTTTTACCAGGTATATCTTTTTAAACAAAAATTTCGTTCCCATTAAAGGAAAAGTTCTTTTGTTACGGAACCCGAAAAAAAATTATTAGCAGAGGTTTGATTGAAAAATGTATTTAAAGGGCACCCACAGTTGTCAACCCCTTTTTTCTGCCCTTGTTAAAAAAAGGGGGAAAAAAAAAGTTTAATCTTGGGATTTGAAAATTGGGTTTTTAAACAAACATTTTTGGGAAGAGTCTGTTAAATATATGTTTTTAAAACTTGCTCTTGGTACTTAGGAAGGTATTTGGGAAAGTTTAAATTTTTTGGGGAAAATCCCACTCTGATATCTTTTTTTGGACTTTTTTTTTACGATCCACACATACTTGGGGTTTTTCATTTGTTGATGAGTCTGGTTTCATTATGTTATTTTTAAAAAGTTTGGTCCCCCCATTGGGTTGGGGGTTTGCCCCGTATCTGTTTACTAAATTTACCCCCCCTTTTAAATTAAAAAAAGGGCCCAAAAATTGGGGGGAAAAAAAGGTTATTCTTTTTTGGACGAGGGTTTTTGGCCTCCCAAGTCCCATATGATTATATAAAAAAATTTAGTTTTTGGGATTTAAAGCAAGTTTTGTTTAAGATTCGGGCCTTATCCCCAAACCTTGATAAGTCGTTTGGCAACCGGGTTCAGATTTTGAAGGGTTTTGGGTGCGTTCTAATTACGGTAGATTCCCCGTACGTTTTTCCGCAACGCAGGTTGGGACAAAGTTTGGGGAACTTTTGCGCGTTTTTTAAATGTAACCCAGGGTTTCTGTTTAGGCTATAGCTGGGCTTTATGGGCCCAAAAAATTTAAATGAGTATAGTTACCCGGTCCTGTTTCACGGGATTATGACCAGATGTTTGATTTGGGAAAGGGCTTGAAAGCCGAACCTGGAACTGTAATTAAAGTGTCCAAAATCCAGTTTACAACAGTTATCATCTTGGGAAAATCCCTTAACCCTCACTGAATGTCAAAATTTTTCATTTGTCGGGGTGAAAGGTAAAAACATTGTTTACAGTGATGCTTCTGGCCGGTTTTCCCGGGGTTTACGAAGTTGGGCCTATTAATGGGGTATCCCACGGAACTTGGTCAGCAGGAGAAAAGTGTTGGGTTCCTCCGCATAGGGGGAAAAGGGTTATGTGCAGTTTAAAAATTATAGAGTACTCGGTTTCGTTAATTATATCCTCAGTAATCAGAGGGTAAAGTGGTTTACGGGGAACCTAGTGTGTGTGCATTTTTAAAAAGGGGGGGTCTATGAAACCAGATTTGCAGGACATAGCTAAAAAAAATTTTAAATTTTTTCCTCGGTCCACTCAATTCACTTAAAAATGGAATGGACCCCCTCGGCCGAAAATGCCAAAGCAGTTTTTACTTGTTAAGATGTAGAGGTAGATAAATTGGGGCTTTCGGTTTCGAATTTTGCTATGATACAGGTCTAGGGGGGAAAAAATTTAGATGTAGTTTTTTTTTAAATCTGAACATTTTGAAAAATTTCCCCTGTTTTATTCAAGATTCTTTGGGTTTTTATAGGTAAAAGGTGTGGATTTCTTTTCCCATGACTGGGGGCGTGTGTTGGGTTGTTTGTGTTTACCCCCTTTTACTTGTTGCAAGAGTTCTTAAAGGGAAAAAACTTTTAAAGGAGGTATTTTCATTGGGCCCTGAATGGAAAACCCCCAGTTTTTGGCCATTATATGTACTGTTGTGGTAACCTTTTTGGAAAATTTTTTAGGGTGGTTCTATTTACCAACAGATAAAAATTTTCCCATATACCCGGGAAAAAAAGAGCAGTAAGGGGTTTTGGGGAAAGAAGACTTAAAATTCATTTTGCTTTTTTTTAAATATTGCTTTAAAGAAAAACCCAAAATTTTTTAAGAAATTTTTACGTAAATTTTTGTCCGTGTGTAATGTCAGGGGGCGAGTTTCCATATTATAATGTTTCCCGGGTTTCGGCGTTAAAATTTTATGGGGGGGCATCGGTAATAAAATTATATTATAAAAAAACACTTGGGTATTGGGATTCAGTTAAATTTCTTGATTTATGTCGTCCATGTGTGACGTTCAGAGACTTTGTCATATTATTAAAGTGCCGGGGTTTTGGCGTTGTTTTTACTATGTTGGGCATCTGTTTATAGGGTTATGTTTGTTGAATATTTCTGTTGTGTATAGATGCAGTTTTTAATTGGGTAGTTTTTTGTTGTCCCTGTGTTTACCTTTAAAAAGGGGTTGCCCCTATTTTTAATGTGCCGGGATCGGCATGTTAGTTACTTTGTGCGGGTATTGCGCATAGGGATTTAAATGCATCTTTGGGGTTTTTTGGGATTTTGTTAACTGTTAAAATGTTTAAGTAACTCACAGGCAATTTTATTTAATTTTGTTTTTTTTACCTCTGTTTTTTCCCCGGCCCCCATGGAAAAATTAAGAGCTACCGCGTCTTGGGGGGACAAGATCTCCTTGCTGCCGGATTTATCCCCCAGCGTCTTTGGGCAGAGAACACGTGTTTAAAATTACAAACGGGGTTTTTAAACGTTGGAGATGTTGGGCTCAAATAATGGACTTAAAAGTAAGGATACTTGCCTGCCAAAGGGGTTTCATGTGGCATTGTTTTTTGGGTTCCCTTTATTCAAATCGGAAAATCGCCCCATTCCTTTTTATTAACGCGTTTTACAGTATAAAATGGTTTCATGAAATGCTTGTTTTTCTGCTCCGACTGATTCTATTTGGTTAAAAATATTTTGGAAGCTGCAAAACGTAAACTTTCTAAGCCTGTGGTTAAAAAAGAGCCAGTTACTATAGAGTTGTTTACTAAGATTTATAAGACACTATTTGTGGAAGGTAACCTTAAGAATCAGATGACGATTTGTGCTTGTTTAATAGCCTATTCTGGATTCTTAAGAAGTGAAGAACTGTTAAAGTTACGTAGATGTGACATTTTGTGTAATTCAGTTTATATGAGTGTATTTATTGAGTCAAGTAAGACTGAAAAGTACCGGGATGGTGCATGGATTCTTATTGCGAGAACAGGAACTATTTTGTGCCCAGTTGTGAACTTAGAAAAATATTTTCTCTGGGCTGATATACAATGTGATTCTGATATCTTTATATTTTGTCATTTATCAGCAACTAAGGCTGGTTACATAACCAGATCAGGTGAAAAACATTTAGCATATAGCAACCTTAGGACTTTGTTCTTGGAAGCAATAAGACCACATGTTAATGATGTTAGTCGCTTTTGTCTACATTCCTTGAGATCCGGAGGTGCTACCTTTGCCGCTAATAGGGGTATTCCGGACAGGTTGTTTAAACGCCATGGTAGATGGCGCAGTGAGTCGGCCAAAGATGGTGATGTTAAGGATTCGGTGGATGAGCGCTTAAAAGTTTCACTTTCATTAGGTCTTTAAATATTCAAGTTGAATAGATACGATACATTACGCCTCAGTCACAATCAAATGCATTTTTTTGTTTCACTTGGGGTCAAAAATGAAAGTTTGTAAAACCTTTTTATTTTGAAATGTTAATTTACCATATACCTTGGTTCTACAAAAACAATGGTAGTTGTCGCTGTCTGATAGTTCGACAATATTTATTTTTCGATATAAAGATGAATCTTCAGGGAAAAAATAAAACAGACATGACCATTTTTAAAGGACTGTTTTATTCAAATAACTCTTTGAGACCCAACAAAATTGTTACCACATGATAAGGTACATAAAAGTAATGTGGAAAACCCAAAAAACTAATAAATTACACAAAAATTTGTAGTTACTATCTTCTTTTGAAGTTCAAAATTCTAGAAATTTTTGTTTTCTACTTGCTTTCAGTTTTTGCATACCTTTTGAAATGCATTTATTCAATTGAAATATGTTATTTTCTAAAAATTCAGTCATTTCTCTTTAAATAATGGTCTCATTTTTGTGATTATGACTATGTTTGGCAGAGATATCGCAATTTTAAAATAAAAGCCGAAATTTACCCAAAAAGTCTACGGACAAGACATCATCGCCAAGTGCTTTCTACATAGGTTTTAGAAGACAATCTTTTAGTTCTGTTGAACTTTTTATGTTTAAATGATCAAGAACAAGTAAATAACAAACAAATTTAAGAAAAGAAGTATAATTGACGGTCTTCGGAATGTGTCTTCGAATAATTGAAGGATTTGAACAACTGTGACTAAATCAAAATGTCATTATGTGACAAGTTCTGTGCTATTGTTTACATAAATTAGGACAACTACTGTTTGCAGATCAAATTGCCCTTTCCTCCTTTTTGAAATCGATAGAGTTACTCTTTTACGTCACAAAAACCGTGAAGCTGAAGCTATTTTTGGAGCAATGCTGACAGGTTAACCCCGCCTCATTCATTCGCTTTGTGGTGAAACTTTTTTCTTTATCTTGACGTCACACAAAGCGCGCGCTCTGACTCTATCTTTGAAGTATCGCCGTACTCTTGCATACATTGTAAAGTGCAATAAATAAGGAGATAATAGATATATATTGTTTCAAAAGTAGAATATAGAATATTTCAACTACGTTCACATGAAAACAACGTTTTTTTATTTGTTATGACAATTATTATCGACGAAATTCTAACCATGCAAAAGTATACATGGTTTTATAGAAAGTAGGCCTATCAATTGATCATTGAACCTTCAAGCTCCGACAACACTTGTAGAAAATGTAAATTTTGTTTTATCCATAAAAACTGATTTATTTGATTTTTTTTTTGATTTTTTTTTGGTGGGGTTTACGTGTAAAACTATGTGAATTTATCTACTATTTATTTGAAGTCGTTTAAACACTATATCAATTATTAACATACAGGCAGTTGATAAGCCTTGTCTTCGTTCATTGAAAGAACCAGTTATAGAAGTTTAGTTTGTTTTATATTTGTGAAGGTCACTCTAAAAGGACCAAAATAATTGAGGATAAATCGCAGTACTTATTGGTTTTATCGCTTGCACACGCCGATGCTGATTTTATAAAATGTTATCATATTTTAGCTAGTTTTAACAGTTTTAACCAAAATTTGAAACAACTTTAACATGTTTTACATAGAACTGAAACAAAGGTATAAAACAAACTATAAGAAATCAAATAGTAAACATAGGAAGAAAATATCATTTACAGTGAAGTTAGGCAAGCATTTGTAAATAGATGTTAGGGACCTACGGTGGCATAAACAAATACAGAGCAGAGTAATGGATATAAGAAAGACGTCACCATAGGGAAAATCCGATAGTGGAAAACGTACAATAAACAACCAGACGACGACAGGCAACCGAAAACAGGTAACCAGGTAAATTTTAGATAAGAATAATACCGCGAATTTAGGTGTCCCGTACACAGGAAACGCGTGTGGAGCTTTTAATATCCAACAGATTTGCTTCAAACTTTCAACGTCCGATAAAAGATAGATGTAGCTAAAATATTAGGGCATTTTCATTAAGATACAAACTTTAAACTAATCAAAATTACATAAAAACGGCCGATTTTTCATAAATTTACCGGTAAAATTTTATACAGCGCGATCGCAAATAGCTATTATGTCTTATAAGTAAATAAATTGAAATCAATGCGAAAAATAAAATTGGACTTTCGGCAAGAAAAGGCAAAAACAGAATAGAAAAATCTTTAATAAGAAGAAAATGCCATCAATTTAAAAACATACAGTAAAAACGAAATTGTTAACCATAATGCGAATAGTAAGTACATGGAGTAAATAAAAAAATGTCGATGACATAGGCGTGGCGTGTAACCAAAAAATAAACCTGTGTATGGAAATGTATCGGACGTAAATAGATAGTTGTTATCAACCAGTCAAAAATATAACGATATTCAACTCTTGAGTAAAAATATTTGGACTACCTTTTGATACATGTAAGTTTATCTTATATTCGCAACAATATCAGCATTTAAACCCAAATCTGGCAATGACAATTTCTTCCGAGTGGAGAAAACTACTCGTAACTGTTTCCTAGGATCGCGTCAAATTAGTTAGACTAAGACTCACATATTCCGTAAGAAATTGCCGACTTTTTTCAATTAAGGAAGCATGGTCGTTTCCGGGAATCGAATTTATGCCCTTCAATCAACGATGAGCGAATCCAACAACTCGTGTCAGTCACGTTTTATAATTATTGTTAAAAAAATAAACAGGAGGTACATTATTTAAAAATATGCAGCAAAAGGTACTGAAATTTAGGCAGAAAAAGGCCTGTAATGTACAAGAGGGTGTCTTTTTTCATATCCACGCTACCTAAATGTAGTTTGCATTATGGCAAGATTAATTAAAATTTTAAATGAAGATTAGTTCTAGTACATCTGTTACAATCCAGTTAAGCGCAGTCTATGTAAACAAGTTCATTCAGTAATTTTTACTCGTATCGGAAAGGCGGAGTTATCTGTATAGACGAGATCCAAAAATAACTCCAGCATCGCTGTAAAGGTACAAGTTTATCGATTTAAGAAAAGACGAAAGGGCAATTTGATCTGCAAACAGTAGTAATTGTTTTCATATTTCACTATATACTAAAAATAATGATACTTGGAAGGATCCTCACTGAAATAGGCTGTTAAAAATCTCCTTCAGCTTGGTGTCTACGGACAAGACATTTGACCATAATTTCTGTCTAAAAGACAGATAAAGTAATAATGTTTCTGATCAATGCTCATGCATTTAATGGGCTTAAGAACTGACCTTGCAGCCTGTTATGTACACCATTTAGACTATGTTTATTTATCTGTAATAACTTTTAACCTTCACCTAAACAAAATAAACCACAATCTTCCTGAAATTGGATGGTGGAAGAAACCACCTGACTAGACTTTGTTGAGGCAAATTATTTACATGCTGTTATCAACCGTATCAATCAAGAAAAGTATAAACACAAAGTTTAACATGAAGAACTCTATGAGTTCATCTAAACATGTTCATTAAAGTAGAAACATTAAAAAAGTAGGAAGAACTTGTTAAACTTATAGCTGAGAACATCTTAAAAAGATTACAACTGTGTCTTAAATGGAAAACTAATGAAACAAACTCCCATGCTGACTGCTTAAATAGCTGTATGTTGTAAAATACTCATATGACATTTATTCTGTGAGATCCATAACTCATACTATTATTTTAAGTAGTCCTGCAAAACAAAAGTCCTGTGAATTTTAACCTGTTTACAGAATAATTAAATGTTCACTGTGATAAGTTTTTATCACTTAGTTTTGAGTCAGCTAATGGGGACTTACATATTATGCTTTTTTCTTAAAATTCCCAAGATGCATTCTCTTTTTCTAGCCAGTAATATTTTTGATTAATATTGACCTTTTTCCATTATATAAGATAGTATGACCGGAGACAAAGTTTTTTAATTATCTTTTTATCACATTTACTTCTTTTTTTTTCATGTTATCACCTATATTAATATCATTTTCTTGGAAAAATACTGGAACAAATGTTAGTAACTCCAATCGTAAATCAAACTATGATTTCAAAATTCTAGACCTCTGCCTCTGATGCATGTGGGGAAGTTGGCAGTTACTTGCAGAGAACATGTGTACAGAATCAATTAACAATTGTTAAGTTACATAACTGAAATTCTGTTGAAAAAGGGCATTAAACCCCCCAAAAACAAACAAATCTAAATAGCTCTCATTTTTGAAAGGGAGAAAGCTGCAAGGAGACCACGGTAATCACTCACGTAGTAAATTGCTTGTAATTTCTTTTTTAAGATGATTTAAACTGCTTCAATTTTATGTGATTTCAGTCAGTTACAGAATAAAAGTTGATAGGCAAATGAATAGAATGAAATCTTGAAAACCAATCACCATTATATCTTGGCCCTGAAGAGCACAGAAATATGCCATCTTGAGTGGATTATAACAAAATGTTTAAGTTGAAAGTGGACAGCCCACACCATGTCTAACAATAGATCCATACTCCACTAGAATATGACCAAATGTCAAATGATTTTGCTTCTATCTTCTCATTCTTTCTGTTTTACTACTAACTTGTAAAAGATTGTGTTTTTTTGCATTTCAGAGTCTCTGGTTTATTTCAAAGAACTCTTGATATATTTCTAAGGTCCAGTGCTGGTTTTTATTGAAAACAGAAAATATATTGAATAGTATTTGCATAATGTCTTGTCCGTAGACACCCTCATTGCATGCCTTGTTTTTGCCATAACAAAGGGAGGGTTAGAAAGAAATGTATTATTCCTTTTTTGATAGCTTTTAACATTTATATAAGTCATGTATAAGATTAAAACATATTCTATATCCATTGTACTTCTCAGATTCAGATTGTACACACAAGAATAAATGGGTAACATTTTGCATTTGGAAGAAGTAAGTTTCATTAGAAATATATTTATTCTATATTTTGTATAAACATTAAGTGTGGTGTATCATTGATACTTGATAAATAGCTCCAGTATGATTTTATAAATGATATTTGTCAAAAAACCTTCGTTTCTTTAGTGTCTACGGACAAGACATGTGTCTACGGACAAGACATTTTGCAATTCAACAACTATTTATATCTATATAACCCAGTTTAATTCCGTCTAATGTTTATCAACTTAGACACTATCCTAGCAGCTTTCATACCAACAGTGATTAAACTCTAATATTGTATCCTTCACAAAGAAAATAGGTGTCTACGGACAGGACAAAAAAATTGGCGCATTTATCATGTCTGTTCAGAGTCAAATTTGAGGAGATAAGAAACTTCCACCTGAAAGAATGCTGTTATTTTCAGAAGAAGGTAGACTGAAGTTCACACAGAGACAAATAAGACAGTAAAAAAGAATTATTTCATAATGAAATCACATATCTGATATGAGGAAGAGCAAAAAGGCAAAATATATAACAAAACGGTCATGTCAGTCTTCAGTACATATCTTCTGTTGTGGGTGACATAGACAGTTGAAATAACTTGCAGCTGAAAGAAGACGAATTTTCCTGTAAACCAAACAGCACAAAAAGGTCTTGCTGGTTCAGGTTTTAATTAGAATGAAAAGACAAAAAGCACATTTTTTAAGGTGAAACAATATAACGCTGAATTTTGGCCTTTTTTCTGTTATTGGACAGCATGGCGTTCGTTTTATATGTACATCAGCTACCTGATAGTAGTTTTACCTGCAACTGGGTAGTGATATGTAACTCCTGAAGTGCTGAAGACAGAATATATAAACATGCACTTTTAAATTTGGGTGTATAACATGGAGCACCTAAAAAGTATGCATTTGATTGTGACTGAGGCGATTAGTTTCTGTTTAATTATGTTAGAATTATTACGCACTTTTTCAGCCCGTTCTTTTAGTTCAGTCGGTCTGTCAGTTCCCTGCGGCTTATACCAAAAACAAGTGTTTCTTGTTTTCTAGTTCTTAAGTAAACTATCGGAGGTGTGGTCTATAAGGGAAATGTAATTTTCGTCGTTTGAAATGATGAATTAGACGAAAATTTATTTCCCTTTGTCCAGTATCTCCGATAGGCGTCGTTTTATTTTCTGCACGAAGTTTTCGTGCGTGTAAGAGTGAGAGGTTTTTTCCATTCAGCCTTGGGAACAGAACACGACAGACGTTTATATTTTTTTTTTGTAAGTCATTAAGGGCTGAAAGATGTGTTACCTCCAATATTAATTTGATACATTTGATATTAATGCTTTGTCGTAATTTCTTGATTATGTTGAGCATTGTCATGTATACATAATGATTTATGTTTATCTTAAAATAATGTTGGAAAAGTGTATGAGATGTTGTGATGGAAAAATCAAAACAGTTGGTCTGTCGGTTCCCTACGGCTTATACAAAAAACACAAGTGTTTCTTGTTTTCTAGTTCTTATGTAAACTATCGGAGGTGTGGTCTATAAGGGAATTCAATTATTAATAGGAAACTCACCTGTATATACAAGTCCTGCTTCGACCAGGTCAGCCTTCCGGACAGGTAAATATTCTGGCCAGGCATCAAACGATTCCATACGTTTTGCGTAGACGGCATACTGAGGAAATTTTGGTTTTTCAACGTTAATCCCGAGCGCTATAGGTGGTGGTCGTCTAACGTCCGGTTCATGCGGTTGAGACACGACAGTATTACTGAAATTTTCCGACATTTCGCTAAATTAATCTTCAGCTTAAATAACAATGTGGAAAAAATGAACGGGACGTCAATAGTAAAAATAGCATATACATGTGTAAATTTAGCCAAAGAAAAACCCATTCGGAACTAAATTTAAACGAGACTGGAAAATTCGCAACTATTTATACGTTTTTAATCTAAAATTAGAGTAAGGTAAATCGATAACGTGTTTCTGAAAATAGAGTTAATGCGTCATATATAAATCCATACAAAGATAATCTTCTTTTAAAACTTCGCAAAGTTTCTGATAATTTCTTCGAATGTGTGTTTGTATAATGCACCTGTCAATGTTTATCAGGAGACAAGGAGTCGGGTGTTTTGTGTGTGTGTGTGTTGGGGGGGGGGGGGGGGGGGGGGGGGGGGGGGGGGGGGGGAGGATTGGGTGCTGACCCAGGGGAATTTTTAATTTTTAATTGTTTGGAGTTAGAAAAAGTCGGTTCAAATGAAAGATAATGCTTGTTCACACTCAAGATGCCACGTGTTTGGTCCAATCTTAATGGAAATTTGTCAGAATATTTGTCTCCAAGAAATCACTAGGTGAAACATGTTTACACTGTCATGGTATGTTACACAGGTGAGCGACCTAGGGCCATCTTGGCCCTCTCGTCAGTGTTTACAAATATGCGTATTTCTGACCGAACATTTTCGTCTGTAGGATCAATTTTCACATGCGTCAGGCATTTGGGGTGCTGTGACATTCGCTGGTGTATTATTAAAGACAAAAATATTTTACATCAAGATTCACAAAAAAAATCTACCGTGCAGGGGCGCTGCCATTTTGTTCAGTCGTGCAACATCGG
Organism: Mercenaria mercenaria; assembly: GCF_021730395.1. Classification (NCBI taxonomy): domain Eukaryota; kingdom Metazoa; phylum Mollusca; class Bivalvia; order Venerida; family Veneridae; genus Mercenaria; species Mercenaria mercenaria. The sequence continues at coordinate 46,604 of NW_026463852.1, forward strand.
GCATTTCCGTATTCTCCGGTAAATACGCTATTGCGTAGCATAAAGGCCGAGGTGATCAGATTGGTATAATTAAGGTTATACACATGTCAAGACTGTGACTCAATGCAGACTTGGAGCGCCGGTATAAATTACAGACTCCGGTATATACCGGATAAACTAAATTTGAACGAAAAAGTATCTCAAATGTATATATTTTGTAACCATGGTGATACTAACCCTAGTAACCTTTAGTCAGTATATTATGCATATTATACACTAAATGCGTGCGGACATGCAAAAACATGCATATTTTTGCCGTGCGCTACAATTGTTAATTATTTTCGGGCATGCGCAGAAGACCGCTCCAACTCTGCAATGAGTTACATCGTATACACATGATCCGTGTATAATTACCGTTACCGTACCGTACCTTTATCTACGACTGCTGTAGCGCCTCTCGGCGTGTGCGACCATAGAAACAAAGTTTGATTTTTTCTCTCTATGAACCATATACACTTAAATATATTACAATTATAATGTTTTCTTAGAAATAAAAAGCCAAGAGGAATAAGGTCAGTAATTCGGTCGAAAATGTGCTTCTGTGGTGTAGTCGAAAGAAGTCCATAATAAATAGATCCTAATTTTCCCATTTTTTTGCGCAAATTCGTGTAGAACGAGTGCTTTAATCACATCTTTTCACTGCTAGAATACATTCTGCCTGAAATGAGACGGTTTTCATGTTATTTTTGATAGAACTTTCATGAAAAATAGGTGCAGGAAAAAGTGATGTTCTCTAAAGATACATAAAGTGGACCTGAAGTTGTCGTTTTTATATGAAACAAAGAAGGATTTGATTTACTGACCTTTAACCAAGAAGTCGCTTAATTGTTTGCCCTTGTGACAATGAGTCATGAGACTTTTTGGCATTTTTTTTCTAAGAAAACATTATAATTGTAATATATTAGGTAAATCCTAGGTATTGCTGGGTTAGCATTTTTTCGCACACGACTACTTGTATGGAGTCACCCACATGTTAGACTTCCTTGTCTCATGTAGTAGTGGTAGAATAGTGGTAGTTGTCTGCAGGGAGGAGTGGGTGGGTGGGGTGGGGAGCTGGGGTGGGTGCGAATGGCTTGTCAGTTCTGCTTTTTGATTGTTGCGGTCTATATTTTTAAGAACTTGATTTTTTTTCTGAAAATCAAAACACTGAGTCACTAAAACAGTCATCAAAACACTAAGATGCGCATAATGCCACTTTAAATAAGACACCTGATATATCTACTCTGTATTACTATTATACAAGAGTATATCACAGTATAAAGAGAATTATGAGCATTTTTTACTTCGTTATATTAGTGGCTATACCTATTTATCTTCTTCTAGATGGGTAAAGACTTTAAACGGTTAAGAACTTTTAAAATAAATAACCACATTCTGGTTTTTCAAGCTGGAAATTATAACAACACTTATCGATGCATATGTTAAAATGTTTCAATTCAAGTTCTTCTATAAAATAGCTTTTGAATACAACAGATTTATATTTTTCTGTCTGGTATTTATTTTTACAGATATAGACATAACTATTTTAATGAAAATATTAGATATTATGCAGTAGCTGATCTTTTATAAAGCATTGTCTTTATGCTGTATGAATTCTTAATACACATGTATTACATTTGAAATTACAGTTTTCTGGCATTATATTGTGAAATAATTTTTTGGTATCTGTCTTTTCATTTAGCATTTTTACTCTTAGGTATTAATAATTGCTTAAATATAGCCAGGTCACAAAGACAATCGTCTGGAATCAAAATGTAGTCACATTACAATATTGCGGACCAGGTTTTATTCGGTCTGTTCATCTGACACCAGGTACATGCAAATTTCAAACGCCACCTAGTGATCAATATTTTCTGGCTGTCAAGAGTCAGTTCAGTTTTAATAGTGCCACAGCAACAAGAAAAGGCCGTTTTCTCTATAAAAAACGACCTTTGAGGAGATGTTATTCCTTTGCCAACTATGTAGGGTGCAACTTTGATGCCGGCCTTGGACCGGGGACCTTTAGACTCCGGGTCTGGAGCAAAAACATGAAAAATAGATGACAAAATGTAAAACCATAAGACATAAATTCGTATCGGGCCTAATAATATAATTGACTATTATTGTCTACCTTTGAATATTTTGCCCAGTCTGGGCTTATCTTCGTAATGGAGAAAACTGTAAAAATGTCTGCCTGTGGCTAAAATAATTCAGCTTCAGAGATGTTATATATACGGCAAATGGCGGATAGTGGACGTGTTGTAAATCGAGCACTATAAGTTTGAAAATATTGAAGTTAACTTGTAGAGATACATCCCTTGATAGGACTACAGCACATCATCAACATTTAGATATAACTTTCATAAATGTCGAGACTAGAAATGTATTTCAAGTGCTTAGTGGTTGTAATGGTTGTAATGACGATAGTGAGTGGAAGAGGAGTGGGGTGAATCTTGGAAGGCAGCAGTGTTGAACTAGAAACCTATCAAAGCATGAACACTGATTAAAAGCTAAATGCATTATTTTTCGAAAATATGCAATGTTGAAAACGAACAGGTTAACATTACACATGTGCACGAAACCGTGGAGAAAACGTGTACCTTAGTGGACAAAATAGAGGATGCTTTAGGCACATATGAACAACAAATATTATAACTTACATACAGGCTTGTCGACATGGAGGTACGAAGTCGTAAGTTAAACCTGATTATTTATGGCCTTGAAGAACGTTCTCAAGGACAGCATGCCACATTGAACGAAGTGATGGATTTTTTTATATGACTATCTCGATTTAGACTATGAAGAAATGAGTATTGAACATGCAATTAGACTTGGTAGCAAACTGAAATTCCCACCCATACAGAGTCAGCGCAGATGTGAGAGGGCTATTATCGTCGCATTTAGGTACGAGCCTGAAGTTTATCTCACAATTGGCTAGGCTGTATACTTGCGGAAGAGTAATCGTGCATTCGAAAGGGATTATCCGCCAGATATACAGACAGCCAGGAAGAAATTCTGACAAGCCTTCAAGCGTTATAGGGCATTACTTAGGACAAATGTCAAAATGTTCCGGCGACATTACTTGTTAATGGAAAAATAAAGGAGACCGAATTCCCTGAATGGGACTCACTAGTTAACCGTAAGACACCCATTCTTAAAACATATCATAAATCGCGAGATTTAGACAATGATAATACCCCCATAATTAGGTTCCTAGCACGTGAGACTCACACCGTGATCCTAACACAGGCATGACATTTGTACAAACAGTTTTAATGATAATGTACAGTACAACCTTTAGTTACTGGTAGTCAGTATTTATGGAAGCCCTGGAGGGACAATTGATTTCCGTACTTCCCACTTCTGACTTTTGCACTTCTTACTTCCACCTTCTTGACTTCCTACTTCCTACTTCTAAATTCCACACATCTGACTTCTAACTTCCGCACTTCTGACTTCCAACTTCCTGACTTTCGACTTCTGATTTCCAACTTCCACATTTCTTACTTCCGACTTCTTGACTTTTTACTTTCTTCTTGTAACTTTCGCACTTTTGACTTCTAACTTCCGACTTTCAACTTCCTGACATCTTACTTCCGACTTCCAACTTCCACACTTCTTACATCCGACTACCAAAGAGGGAAAGTTGGAAATCAGAAGTGCGGAAGTTAAAAGTCGGAAGTCAGGATGTTAGAAGTCAGAAGTGTGGAAGTTGGAAGTCAGAAGTGCGGAAGTAAGAAGTCAGGAAGTCGGAAGTGAGAAGTGTGGAAGTTGGAAATCAGAAGTCGAAAGTTAGGAAGTTGGAAGTCAAAAGTGTGGATATCCTCTTGATGAGGTGATCATTTGACCCAAGTTTCATGAAAATCCCTCAAGAGGCTTAGGAGATACAAAGCGGACACAAAATGGAAGGCTAAAAAATTTCACCCTAAGTTGTGACCTTGACATTGATTGGGCATAGCTGATTTATGAGTTTTGAACATCATCTTGATGAGGTGATCACTTGACCCAAGTTTTATAAAATTCTTTCAAGGAGTTTAGGAGATACAGGGTGGACACAAATGGAAGGCTCAAACCTTTGGCCCTGAGTTGTGACCTTGACCTTGAGCCGACATGGCTAACTCATAATTTCTTTTCATTGTCTTGATGAGGTGATCATTTGACCCAAGTGTCATATCCTTCGAGCGGTTTAGAAAATACAGAGCGGACACAAAATGGAAGGCTCAAACATTTGATCCTAAGATGTGACCTTGACCTTGAGTCAGTATGGCTGACTCATAAGTTCTGCACATCGTCCTGATGAGATGATCATTTGACCAAAGTTTTATAGAATTCCTTCAAGGGGTTTAGGAGATATGGACTGGACACGAAGAAAGTGTTACGGACAGACGGAAGGACAGACGGACGGACGGAAGGACGGACAGAGACCATTCCTGTAATCCCCCACCACTCGCGGCGAAGGATTGAACATTTCGCAAGCAAGTAAAATAATGTAGGTTGTACAGCGTCTATTTTACTTTAAATACGATTCTTGCAGGCGAAGATGAACCAAGGTTTGCGGTCGTACATTATACATATAGACACCAAACAGTGAGATAAGTATTCTGGAGTTAGTTTATACATGCAAAGGTAAAAACATAGATAGTCCGAAAGAACTGTTATTTAAACAGAATCAGAATTTACAGTATGTGGACATTACACTTGTTATTTGTTTGTAACATAATGCCGTTATATTTGCCATATACAGTTAGTTTTTGCCACACAGTCCAACAACTAAAACAGCCTAGCATTTTATACATGTTGTGTTTTGATTTTGCTTTAGTTTCAAACAGGGTATATGTGCATTATTCCGTTTGTCTGGCAGAAGGACTATAATGAGCAATTTGTACTCGAATACATTTTCTACCCTAGTCTGAATATGCTCTTGTTCTCCTGAAATTTCAGTAATATTTTTGTAATATTTTAATAATGCGGTTAATCTTCATATCAATTAAAACATGCTCGATAACGTTAATATTTGCTTATAAACGATATGTTATCATTTGATTTAGGTTCAAAACCTCTCACAGCTAAGAAATTCCCTATTATGTCCAATGCTAACTAAACGTTAAATTTCAATAATATTGCCCACAACCGCGCCCTATTGGTTGAGCTAGAAATGAATAATATATGAAACTTGCCTCGGGTACTATTCCACAACATGCGTTTAGACCATGATACCTTCATGGTTAACCATCACATTCTGAATTTAAATCATATATTGGGAAACCATAAATTAAATACATGTAAACAGCTCATAATCGGGAAACCAGAAACAGGAAGATAAAAATACCCCTCTTAATAAGTAGGCGTTTTATAGATAGAAACAGCTCAGAAGTAAAATGACATAATCAAAATGTAATAGTAAACAATGGCCATTGAACATGACTAGTCGCTTAGGCGTAAAAAAATTGTTTGTTTCCGGTATCCCGACCTGTCCTAAATTTTTGGCCCGATCCTAAATGTTTTTTATGGCCTTGGAGAATTTTTTTTTTCAACTTTTTGACAAAAAAATGCAAAACTGCACTTTTTATGCTTTAAACATGGCCAGTGATGTTAGAAATCAACTTATTGATGCTCTAAAGGCATAACCCCTTATTTGTATTCATTTTTTTGACACAAAAATAATTTCCGAAAAGTCTCCCTTAATGAAAAAAAAATCAAAAAAAAATAATTTTTTTTTCGACCTACCTACCCTAATTCTTTTGAGCATGCTACCGGAAACAAAGAATTTTTTTATGCCTTAGGACTCTTAGGCAAGATGAAGTGATATTTACGTACGTCTGACAGGTACTTTCTAATTGACAGATGTTTGCTGATTTTTTCTCATTTCTTGACTTCTTCGACCGATGAAATATAGGTCACGGCGTGTGTTTTTCAATTTACTGCATGCTTTAATGTTTTAGAAAAAATACAAAGATGCCCTACATGTTTTAATTTAATCTAATCTTATTTTAAGTTTCTAACAGAATCAATCTCAGTACTATCAAAAACGTTAAAATGTCAAAACAATAATCTTACAAAGTGTTAATCCCATTTGTCTGAGCGGAAAAAAAATCCCAGTTTCAATCAGAACACCGTTATGAAAATAAAGATAGGTCAAAAAAATACTTTTGGTGAACATTTCAGCTAGAATTGACATAACACGAAAACGATGGGTTATTTCGGCATTTAAAACATGACAAGACCTACTTTTTAAAACGCCCGTAAAGTTTGAACTATCATAAAGCATTTCTTTTGAAAACAAAAGACATTTTCCGAAAACCAATTGGGCGAGGAAAGCACCGTTAGATGTGCATTAAAGTTTTCCTTTGTAGTTTGTTTTTCTAAATACATACAGAAAACGTAATAGAAAAATCATCTACTGGAAATCTTAAAAATTCAAAAATATTTTACTAATCATACTAATCACCTCTGGAGACCTTTACAATGATATATACTCGCATTCATGAAATACTTTCTGGACTTACATTTAACAATTAAAGATGAATTTCTTTCTGTCAAAACTTCATAAAATGTGGGTACTGTGAAAGCGACCAATAGTATAAACATATTGCAAGATATCCTTATAAATAACCAGGGAGTAGCCGTTGCAACACCTTTGAAACTATTGAGAAAAGCAACATCCGTCTTTCATTTTTACAAATATCTAACGCTTTTACTCATTTTGTCAATTTTCGTTCAGTGTCATATATTCATTCTATGCCAAACTTGGTCGAAACATATTACCTCAACTGTGGGCGAGTAGCTTTAAAATTACCACTGCGTATCAGGAAAGTAATTCATTAGACACATTACTGAAAAACGCAACCAGAGTGTTTTGAAGGTTAAAGTTCTAAGTCCAGAACAACCTGCAACATCGACATTATGTATACGAATGCCAGGCATGTATAAATATGTCAGCTTTAATAGTTTTAGACTTTTGTTTTTGGCTTCAATATGAACTGCGTTTGCAGAAGTGTTATCATCATCAGTATATTAACAAGAACAACGAAATAATTTATTTGATATCTGGAAAACCGGATAAAATACATTCAGTTCATATTTAATGACTGGTCCCTCTACTGTTAATCACTACGCTTCCTTCTTGAAAGTGCGTTTTTTTTTCTCCAAAATCGTACACATAACAAGTGAGGAGAGCGGACTTCTGTATTTCAACTTGCCTAGCAGTGCGATGACGTCATTACATCTGGGATTGACACTAATTATATGATTTATTTGATACCAATTGGAGTGTTTTGTCACTTACGTAAGAGGTTGTTTCAGTTGGAAATGATTTATTTAAACTGTCTTGTCTAATAAGTGGGTTAACCACCTTCCCACTTCACTTTTGAAAAGGTTGTCTTGTATGTTGGTGGTGTATCCACCTTGTTACATACATCCCGTTTTCAGATCTAGTGGATCAAACAGTAATTATGTTGGAAATTAATGCATACATTTCATATACATTTTAAATAGACATTTCTAACGTAAACGTAAATCGGAAACGGATTACTGAATCCGTAAATGTTATTTGCAAATAATGGTCTAAGGGAGATACTATTGTATTACTATTGGATGAAATTGTCTCCCATAGACCACAAATCAGCCTAAAATTTTACGGATTCAGTATTCCGTTTCGTAATTACGTTTACGTTAGAAAGGTCTAATATGTAACTTTTATTTTTCTAATCATATAATGGTAGTATTATACTTTGTATTACCATTACACAGATTTTGCTTTAGACAGCTACTAGCTCGTAACTTGCATGAAACTTTAGTAATCTGACCATTCTCTCCATTACTTTGTACATTCATTATAATATCTACATGTATATTACATGTACATAGTGTCTAGAGCTTATGCTACTTTCAGCTGGAAATCGCTAGTAGTTAACATATATATTATATTGATTTTCAAGGCAAATATGAGTAAATTAAGTAGCTCTTATCCAGGTTTGCGATCTTATAAAACGAAAGAAAACAAAAATAACCACAGGATCACAACGGAAAACAACTAAAATATACCAACAAAAACAATTTATTCTTTATTTAACATATGACTTTAAACAACATTCACTGTATCTTAAACAACGTCAACAAATATTCCCATAGGAACATATGACTAGTAATTTTGAGGTAGATAAATTCATATAATTGAACACATATTCTAACTATTTGTAGGTAAAACTAGTGTCCATACTGATGCAGTACTCCTTTTGCTTTAGTCATAGTGTAATTCTGATGTCATGAGCTCGAAACTTTAACCCTAGTAGACAATTTATGAAAACATGCATAAACATCGAAAAGTGTTAGAGAGATTTATGCTTACATAACCACTGTTAGAATTTAAAATATAGCAATTGGTTTCATTATGTCTCATTTTGTTTGGCGTTATTGAGCTCTACTAGGGCCAACATCATCATTTATGGGAGTTAATCACAGTAGAAAAGAATGCTTTCAGTTGTCCATTGACAGTTTGTCTGCAAACAGGACATTTTATAAGAGCTGGAGCACACTGTGGACAGCTGACCATGTGACCACATGGTAAAAATATCACATCAGCTCTGCTGTCAAGACATATTTTACACATCTGATTCTCCTTAAGTCTTTGATTTTCTTCTAGAAGAGTTTCTACTGGTTCTGAAATGTAATTATTTCAATGAAATCTCTTGGTAAGATAATGGTATTCTTACGCACATTTCGACAAAACATGAAAACGTTTTGTTTTTAACTGAATACATATCTAAAACACTTTTTAAATAATTGTTATACATTTATTATCCCATGCATATTTATAACTACAGTGACGAGATATGAAAACGCAACAAACGTTTTTCTGAATATATTTTTTTACAACAAAAAGCATCACCGTAAAATGTTTAACACATCTCTATACCCATTGCGTTAATTTTACGGTCTGTTGTGCTGATTAAATTTGAACACAATGGGTAAAGAGTATCGAGATGTGTATGTGTTGAACATTACAAGGTGATGGTTTTTTTTTGTAGTAAAATATATATTCAGGCATATGTTTGTTGCGTTTTCATATCTCATCAGTGTATATTTGAAATCTGAAATATATAATTTATATTTATGAGTCTAAGATATCTTTTTAATACCAACACCATAACATAATCCTACCTAATTGCTCATCAACCTTTATTGCATGATTGGCTTTATCATAGCTCTCAGCAATTGCATTTCCATCACCAGTGCTCTTTTCTTGTGCTTCAGGATTCTCCTCTATATCAAAAATAATTTCGCACAAATCTGTACCTTTGAAATCTGTGTTTTCTGTAATGTTAGAAATAAATTTGAAATAAACCGTTTAAAAATAAACATATTCTTCCTTTAATCAGATTTATGAATATATAATACTTATAATGTAAGACAGTTTGAATATTGAAAACACTGCTAAAATAAGGAAAAAAAACCCTGGATATTTAATCTTTATACATTGGAACAGGGTAAATAGAAAAGCAATGAACAAACTAAAGCAGTTCTCACCGTGTTTTGAAATGAAAATTGTTATTGCTTTAGCAACAATGTCTTTGGTGTAGCCCATTTCTATGCAACTTTGTGCTGCTATACTCTCTATGTAGTTGATTTCATCGGCCAAATCCTGCGAAATAAAAATTTTCTATTGTAACATTTAAGTATAAAATGTAGCTTGAAGGACCTTTAACGAGAACAATTGCCAGAAGGAAATATTTATCATGAGAAAGAAATGACTTCTGTGTTCAAGAGACAACACAATTCATCACTTAAAAACATGCCTAAATAGTATACATACGTATATGTTAGCTACAATTGCTATTCAAAATTGATATTATACCTGTTTACTACTTATTCCATCTGCTCCGTCTGTCTCAGGCTTTTCTCCTCGTGAAAGTTTGTCAATGTATGCCTGTCCTTTAACCAGTAAAATATGGGGACATTTTGGATACCATTTTGCATGTTCCTCCATAGGCACGTCTCCAATCTCCCAGTTTCTTAGACCTCCGCCACAAAAGTAACATCGCACACTGTCGCCTACTCCTGGTAGATAGGATGTATATGTTATTTGTAGCATTTGTTTTTTTACCACAAACAAGCAAATTAAAACAGGTTTTGACAATCACTTTCAAAGGTTCATGTGTTTTCACTTTGGTTTCCCTCATTCTCGATCAATATGTCTAAAGATGCGCCCCCCCCCCCCCCCCCTCCCACACACACACTAAACACATACAAAGAACTATGGCGTACCATTTTGGTCGAAAGTGTCCAGGTACCACAGGTAGTAATTAAACTATACCTGCAGGTATAAACTTATAACTGCGGGAATAAATTGGAAATGTACCCGCGGGTACAATTTTATACCTACGGGTATGAAATTATACCCGCAGGTATAAAGGTTATACCCGCGGGTATAAAAATTATACCTGCGGGTATCATTTTGTACCCGCGGGTACACTTCAATACCCACAGGTATAAAATTATACCCGCGGGTATAAAAGTGTACCCACGTGTATAAAAGTGTACCCGCGGGTATAAAAATTATACCTTCGGGTATAAAATTATACCCGCGGGTACAAAATCATACCCGCTTGTATAAAAATTATACCCGTGGGTATAAAAATTGTACCCGCGGGTATAAAAATTATACCTGCGGTATTGTACCCGCGGGTATAATTTTTTATACCTGCGGGTATAAAATTGTACCCGCGGGCAGAAAAGTATACCTGCGGGTATAAAAATTAGACCTACGGGTATACAATTATACCCGAAGGTACAATCTTTATACCCGTAGGTATAATTTTTATACCCGCGGGTATAATTTTGTACCTGCGGGTACCGCGGATATAAAATTATACCCGCGGGTATAAGAATTATACTTACGGGCATAAAATTATACCCGCGGGTACATTTCCAATTTATACCCGCAGGTACGCCATAAAGAACTGCTTAAACAGTACTGTATGTTAGGTTTAAATGGTACATGACTGTATTGCTAAGTGCAGTAAAATTGAATACTACCACTAAAAATTGGAAGTTTTTTAACAAAGACGTGTAGTTGTGAAACACAGTTAAATGATATATTTAGTGAAGTCAATTTCATTTGACGAGGAATCTTCATATTTAAAGTAGTATCTAACAAAACAATCTTTGTGAACGATGCGCATTGGATATCTATAAAGAGTTTGGACGTATAGGTCGCAAACAATGTGCTTTAGAGGGAAGAAATGACGCATTATATTACCTGTATATACCAAACCTGCTTCGACCATATCTTTCTTTTGTACTGGCAGGTATTCTGGCCAGGCATCGAAAGATTCCAGTCGTTTTGAATAGACAGCATACTGAGGAAACTTGGGTTTTTCCACATTTATACCTAATGCAAGGGGTGGTGGTCTTGATGCATGCTGCTGGGAGACTTTGATATCTGTGAGTGTGTCAGACATTTTCTCCTGGAAAACACAAAATGATTCACAGTTATGATTTAAACAAAGATTAATGTTTTAGTAGTTAAGGTAGCTCTGCACGTTTGATAAACCGGAAGTGATGACGTAACGTCATTTATCCGGAAACGTGGAATAAAGCCTGGATTCGGCGTACGGAAATGAAAATCATTTTATTAATTAATAGCAGCCTATGAGTAAATTTATTACAATGGCACTGTTACTGTCTTTCTAAAGTTAAAATATGATATTAAGGAGGTAGGTTACCTTGTTTCAAGGGTAAATTCAAATTAGTTGAACCGCAGCATTTTTTTTTTGTATTTCGTGTTATATGAAGTTTTAACTGCTACAATCTCAATTTCGTTTGTCTTTGTCTCTTCAAGTTCAGTTTTTATCCAGGTTTAAAGAACATGACCCTCCAAAGGTATTTCATATTGAAAGAAGAAGGAAAATACGGATATTTAACACTTTTCAGTGTATTTTAGTTTCATTGATATCCGTAGAAGTCTGCATAATTGATACTTTTACTAGTATGCACGTTAGCTTTCTAATATAAGCTTAAAATGTATATGTCGCGGGGCTCGTGTTTCCATGGTAACGCATTTTCTCTCATTTTTAAACAACTATGTATAAAAATAGGGGTTTTCGACGGCTTCAGTGCCATTCTGTTAATGACCAACATGGAATATTTGGGTAATATTATTAGCAAAATACCAAGCACTTTACATGGTACCCTATTTTTCTTAAAGTTTAAAGTAACCATGGGAACAGAAATGTTTAAAATAGCTTTTATCTTGCTTTTTGTCGTAATTTCTTATAAAAAATATTGAATAAGATTATCTTTCTAGTTGATGTGGCTTTAAAACATATTATTTCTAACGTAAGTTATATTTTCGTGTTATTTGCATTTATTCGAACAAATTTCACAGCTTAGACTACTTACAGCAGTACCCCTTGTCTGGCATTTTTCATGGAAAATCGTTCAGCATGCTGCTATTATTCTCATGGATATTTTTGAAATGAAAATAAAAAGCCGAAGTTGTGTTTCTTAAACAGACCAGTGTCAACGCTATTGAATTTCACATTTAGATACATAGGTCACGTGCTTCGTTTCCAAGGTAACATCAATTCAATTCAAGAAACCACAATTTTCTACTGAAATTTGAACAATTTTAGATCTTAGTTTTAGTATATAAATAACAAATTATCAACGGAACCTGAAAAATAGGTATTACAAATCAAACTGCTAGATTTTTTATTTGAAAATGGTCGTAACAAGTAACCTTTCACCCAGCTATATTCCAAAAAACATTGGTTACCATCATCCATTTTCTTACATTCCGCATAACAATTCAATATAACTACATAAAAGGAGCAAAATATTGATTATTATTCAGCAAAAGACTCGTAAAACGTATTCCAGCAAATAATGGTTATTTGAAAATAGTTAGAATAAAGAAAATGCACAGAATTACGTACTTTCAAGATAAAAGCTATTAATTTTGCGCGGTAACTGACACGTAACGTCATGACGTCAATGACGTCATTTTAAGGCAACATTGTTTTGAAGCGTTTCTGTGGCAATTTATTCATTATTTCTGCATTATTAAACCATAAAGCATCAGATCGAAGACAGGTTCATGATTTGTTTTCAGAAGAATGAATATACAAACACATTTAGTTTGTCGTAAACGTCGTCGTAAATCGTCACGTTAGCTTCCGGTTGGACATGCGCACATACAAATATGAAGGTAACCTACCTCCTTAAAACATCTGACACGTTAAAAATTCAAAATAATATCTTAACATTAGAGTGAAAAGTGCGGTTCACTTTAATCATCGTTAGATATCTCAAAACTAAGCTCACGGATCTATACATTTTATTTCATCACATTATAGGCCATATGTTTATTTACAACTCTGGGAAGTTTCATTAAATTCTACATTGTAGAAAAATTTCTATTCGCGAAAATGTTATGAAAGTTATGATTTTCCCATAGACCTCCATTATGAAAAATTGCATGAGGTCTAATATTTTCAAATCAGTCTAGCAAAAAATCAAGCACACGACCCTATCTTTTTTATTTGCTGAATTTTCTAGGTCTATTCTGAAGTTTTGAAAAATCAGACTTTAATCAAATTCTACATTGTAGAAAAAATTTCGATCCAAAAGTGCAGAACTACCTTAAATAAAAGTCTGCCGTCTTTCGTCATACGCATAATATCATGAATAGTTCACTTACCGTGAAAATATGGTCGAAGCAGGTGTGTTGAATTGTAGATCGACTGCCTTGTTGTAAATGCGATACACTCAACCGTTCTTATTAATTTTATACTGTTTAACTGGTTTTCCAGTCTATAAGGTTATTCGGTATGCTGATGTTTGCGGTTGTATTAAGATTAAGAATTGAACGCCTACGCAGAAAATGATTGCAGTAGTCAGAACTAATTTTGTCACTACTTAGATGGGTTCAAACAGTGCTCTCTTTTTGAGTGCATTTTCTCCGTTTAAGCATTATTTGATTGAAGTACTACATTTATATCCAATAGTAAAATTGATATATCGAAAAGCAAATAACACCGTCCTTTCAGTTGATACATGTATAGCAGAAAATAGCAAACCGCTCGTTCCACCATCTTAACACTATCAAACTCCACTCACTGCCGTGATAACCATTGGTAAATGTTTATTTATTAGTGTATTGTAATCTATACAAAATGTATGGAATCAATTGTATTTTATACCAAATCTGAGCATACATATATAAAACATTTCATTTTATAGAACCCTGCACACACACACACACACACCGACAAAATCAATTGCAGCATTGAACGCGCTTTGACACTTTTTGATCCACCGTATTTTGTTTTCTGAAGAATGTTCAGTCAAACCTTTAAATATTTGAATGCAACATAGACCATATCTAAAATCTAAACCACATCATTGAAATGATTATAAAAAAAACTTGTAAAAGATTAAATAATAGGCCAATCTTCAGGTATAAAATGTAATATTTATTTGTATACCATATATCAAGGGTACCGGTGCCAGTCCTAGTTATATAGCATTGTAACTAACACATTACTTTATAAAAAATTTAATACTATTTTGATATGACTGGTTTAAAAATAACTTCATCTAAACTGGGAAACCATTAATAGTATATTCAATGTGTGATAAATGACATAATCAGTTACAAAACCAATTTGTATACAAGTCAAATACCAATCCCTTTTAAATTTAGAACAGTGACTCTTGGTCAAACATATGTTACGAAATATGTTATCATCGTTAAATCTTTATTCTTATTCTTCTTCTTCTCATTATTATCATTATCATTATTATTATTATTATTACCATAGCTGTAAATTCCCTTACTGATTTTATGAAAGATTTACGGTATATAGTTCACTTGTTTTCGAATCCTATGACCTACTTTTTATATATTTAGGGATTATCTTTATACAAAACAAAAATGAACAATACTCTTCTAAATCTCTAAAATAACATTTTCAGTTATTGTCGTATCTAAAAAAACTTCTACACGCTCCTGTACCGTCTTGGCACTCCGGTACCGTCCCGTCTACACACTCCTATGCCGTCTTCGCACACCGATACCGTCTATAAACTCCTATGCCGTCTGAACACTCTGGTACCATGTATGCACTCCGGTACCGTCTACGTATACCAATTCCGTCTACACGCTCTTATGCAGTCTGCACTCTCCGGTACCGGTTCAATTATCATTAAGACGGAAACTAATACATTTTTATGTTTTACTGTAGATGCCATGACAATTTTATTTTCCTGGTGGTTGAAAGTCGACATATGGGCTAAAATGAACTATCGGTTAATTTTGAAGGTCTTTTCTTGCAAAAGACGTAGTTTATGGAAATTTTAAATAGTTACTCAACACAACACATCTATCAACATGACAACACATTGCTAGGTCTTGGTAAAGTGCACTGGGTATTGCAGTTTGGCATCGAGACACTGTGGAACCAAATGACGTTATTATGAGATAGCAGCAAAAAAGGCGTTCTATTTAAATCGTTTCAGTATGTTTCACCGGCCGATTGGCATGCTTTAATATGAATACTTTCAGAAACAGCAAACCGATTAAAATCGGGATTTGTAGTGACAGTTACCGAATTGCTATGACATGCAAGTCTTTGCTCATTTGCTTTCTCTGAGAGACATACTGCACAAAAACTATCGTCAACTTCTACTGTAATTTACTTATCTCGTTCGTTCGAGGATGCATATTTTATCAGGTGTAATTTTCAATAGATTCAGCGTAGCTTCGTCTGAATACACATGAGGATATTTCCTTTGTACAAAGTGGCATTTGTTGCAAAGTCTTTGTCATTCTTTAGAACACGATATAATCTTATAGAAAAGGCATGAAATTAGTATTCACACAGAGTTTAAGTAACTAGTTTTGGCATTGACGATTCATCTTCTAAATCATTTATAAAAAATAAAAAAAGACAAAACTTTTTTCATTATTTGCCATTTTACAACAGAGATATCCTTAACAATGCCTTACTTTGAGCAAACACTATACTTCATTTGGTAGTATCAAGTATAAGGTTAAACATTCATGCATATTTCTTGAATAAACAGACCTTTTTTATAGTTATTATTGTAGTTCGCATTATGTTTGACACTCAGTTTTAAGAAATAAAGGACTTCGGACACTTTCATATGCGTGTAGCCTACATTTTGAATGCAAAATTCTCATTAAGTATTTAAACAATACCCAAATTTATAAACCATTGTTTTAGTTAACATATTACAGCATAAACTGTTGTTTTTTTTTTTCAGATTAACATTCTGAAAAAAAGTTTCATTAATATATGGTAACAAATGTGGCCTATAGAGTATTAACTAGTTTTTCCTTTGATTTGACCTGGTGACCTAGTTTTGACCCTACATGACCCAGATTCGAACTTGACCAAAGATCATCAAGGTTAACATTCTGACTAAGATTCATGAAGATACAGCTCTTATCAAGATGGGTTTTTTTTTAATTCAATCTAGGCCAGGGTATATTTTTTATGAAAAAAAAGTGTTAATTTCAGTAAAAATATGATGTCATCACTTTATCGGAGTTTCAAAAAAAAAAAGGCAAAAACTGTTTATTTAAGGAAGAAAATAACTTTTTAAGATTAAAATCCTATAAATAAACAAAAAAGAGAACGTTATTTTTGCAAACAACCTGTACTTAATTTAAACTTACTTTACTTTCTTATCTGTACACTGTTCATAATGTAAAGTTATTGATGCATTACATGTGTGAATAGGAATGGTACAGATATAATGTATAAGTGACCGGTCAGTTTTATTACAGCGGACACTTGGTTATTCAATACCTGTACATGTCTGTATAGCCCTGTTATAAGTGATGGTAGATATGTGTGTGCTGTATAAGTTAATTACTAAGAAAAGGCAATAATCTTGTTCTCGCTGGGGATAAGTACCAGTGGCACAGACAATATTTGCCTAAAATATGTAAATAAAAATGTATCCGAAATGACAGTTCTTTGTGGGTCTTGCCTAAGGAAGCTGTGAAAAAGTTAACTCAAGATGAGTCTGACTGCAACCCCGCTAAAGGTAATGTTGTACAAATCAGGGCTGAGGTTGTGGGCAAAACACATTTGTAGGGCTAAAGTAAAAGAAAGCCACTGCGTAAAAATTCCACCTGAAGCTCGGCCAGACATTTTACTGTTTTAGTTCGTTTTCGAGTCTAGTCTTAATTGTATATGCCACCTGCATGGAAAGGGACTTGACACATCACTTTCATGGCTTCCCACTGAATGTGAAACGGTCACTGATATTACCTGCAAAGAAGCTACTGTTTTTGACCTATGCATCACAGACATATCAATGTCAAGCGTTATTTCTGTTGGATAGACTATAGACAGGATCAGATTAACTGCTGTGCACATATTGCTTCTTTGTTGTGGTGTTTAGGCCTAGTCCACCACAAAGAACAATCTTCAGCTCAGTCTTCACAAAAGGAAGAACATGAAGTACTGAATGCGTGTGACATTTAGTATGTGTCTAAAAGAAATAAATATAAACGTACAGAAAAATAAAGAAATGAAAAATATGTAAAAAATAAAAACAAATAAAAAATAGTAAAAAAACTTGAAAACAAATAACTTCTTCATCGCCAGTGGCGTGTGCGCCGCGAGGAGGGCATACAGTAGATTGTCTGGTGTGTACTAGTATTTTACAGCACACATTTGTCAATCTATTGTAACAAACAACCAGGATAAGTAAAATTCAATGAAAATTCAACCCAACGAATAATACTGATTTCACAGTATTTGCTTCTCTCACTACTATACATGTATAACATACCTATGTGCACGTTTTTCAAACATTTGTATGTTATTTGAGTTACAAACAAATGTAAAATATGTGATTATCAAATGTTTTAAAATGAATATAAAAAGTATTTGTTAGTTTACACTTGGGAACACCCTGTAGATATATTTTTGTTTAAAAGTACTGTTCCACCTCTTGCATCAACACAATAGTTACAGAAAATGTGTATAATTAATATCTACATATGCTGGCCAAATATGGTTTGATGCACGGTGTGGAACAATGTTGTATAAAGAAAAATAGCTTTTATATGTATATAACAGGGTATGTAATTCCATTTAGAGCAAACAATCACAGTTTTACGAAACAAATAATATTGAAAATTTGACTTTAAAAAATAATTTCAAGTATGTATTTTGATGGTATTTGTAATTAAATATTTATTTCTGAGTGGTTTATTTTTCACTCTTGAAGTAGGCAAATTCATACAGAAAGTGTCCGAAATCCTTTAATATATAGAAAACATATATGACCCTTTGAAGACATCTAATACTAGTCTATTTTACTGACTTTGTATCAGCAGTAAATTACACCGAAACGAACAAATGCACATTATGATAACAAGATAACTCTTAACATTGGATCTAGCATGAACTTAGAGAGATTTCAAAAACTATGTAGGTTTATATAATTTTAAAAGTATCGGAATAAAGAACAAACATATTAAGATTTTTATAAAGCGCTATATGCCACCAGCCATTATATGTTCAGTAAAACAACAACAAAAACAAAAGCAACTACACATAACGATGCTTTTTGCTAGTGGGAAGAAAATAATGGAAACGGAATATAACAGGAACGCATCGAATTTTAACACTTTTATTGATACAAGAACGCAAACAAATTGTATTAAAATAAATCAATGTTTGAGTATGAATGGCACCTGGGTCATGCGTTATATGATGATCCAGATTGCATGAGCGCAATGAAAGTGTGCGGAGATCGAATCACTTCTGCTGCCCTCACCAACTACAAATGCTTTAAACTCGTTCATGTATTTCATACTAAAATGGAAACCGCTAAACCATATTTATTTCTTATATCTGTAGATTTTTTCCTCTTTCTCATTGCTCGAATGACTTTATGTTGCATACATAATCGACAACTAACAGCAGTTGGAATATCAAACGTTCTAACATACAGTATACGTCGCGTCACAAGGCACGACCTAATGTACATTCTTCTTATATGTTAACATTCGTACCTAGTCAATTCTTTTGAGGTTAATAGATTTCAATAGAACTGAAATAAAATAGCTGCTATGAAACTCATTTGGACTACCTAAATGTTTGACATATTACTAAGACAAATAAAAACATTGAGATATACACCAAAATGTTTGACATAAAACTAAGACAAATAAAAACATTGATATATGCACAAAAATGTTTGACATATAGCAAATATGGTAAAAAATGAACATAACTTACACATAACACATGAGCTTGCATTTCAGTCAAATTAAAAAAAGCAAACACATAGGTCAGACTGCTATAATTCTTTTTATTTTCAAAGCTCCTTACAAGAAATAAAACGAATTTAGTCACTTCTGCGAAACAAAGATCTTTTACACAAACTTCATCAAGTTGGATATGTTGAAACGTTATCTGCAAATACATGTAAATACAAGCGATTGTCTATGATAATGAAAAAGGGTGCACTTCTATACCGTATTAAAGCATACACAATATCAATTGATCAGTATTTTAAATGTTCAACTTGCCTAACAGCTTAAAGTCTTTAAATGGAGTAAATTTCAAGCTTTTTTCATCTAGAAATTTTGTTTTATTAAACTGCATGAACTAGTTTAATTTATTCATTAACAAAAATATCTGAAATGAATGAAAATGCTTTTAAGATTATGGGTATGGGAATCCTTCAGTGCTTAACCGACTTAAAAATACAGATCTGTAATTTTCAATATAGACACAGCTGTCGACCACGACCAAACAAATGGCCGTTAATTCTGTGGAAAGAAACTGGATGTATGGTAAAATTATTTATACGGTCCTTGACTGTGCTCACTACTAAAACATTCCTATTTTACCTAAATATTACAAAAATGCCCATTTTCAAAACAATCTGTAATTTCAGCAATTTTTCAGTGACATGTTTTAAACACAATCATTAATCCGTTTTAACAAAGCTAAAGTAGTGAATAAACAATGTATATTTTCATTTATTACTAATTTGTAAGCCATATAAGGCTTACTGTCTCGCGAATAATGAAATTAAATGGTGGAAATAAAAAGTTAATAGCATACAAATTGCATGTAAGTAAACTGATTAAATGAATTACACGTTATAAAAGTTTTCATTTATGTACAATGAATTGTAGATACCCCGGGCTCGGTTTGATTGAACCCATTCATGGACAAGAGGCCAGATACCTTTGATCCATCTGTAATTTTCAATATGGACACAGCTGTCGACCACAACCAAACAAATGGCCATAACCTCTGGGAAAGAAACTGGACGTATGGTCAAATTATTTGTGTGGTCATTGACTGTGCTCACTACTAAAACATTCCTATTTTACCTAATTATTGCAAAAATGCCCATTTTCAAAACGATCTGTGATTTCAGCAATTTTCAGTGACATATTTTAAACAAAATGATAAATCCGTTTCAAAAAAGCTAAAGTAGTAGAAAAACAAGGTATCTTTTCAGTTATTACTAATTTGTAGGCAATATAAGGTTTTTTGTCTCGTAGATAATGAAATTTAATGGTGGAAATAAAAAGTTAATAGCATACAAATTTCATGTAAGTAAACTGATTTAATAAATTACGCGTTATAAATGTTTCCATTTATGTACGATAAATTATAAATACCCCGGGCTCAGTTTGCTTGAACCCATTCATTGACAAGAGGCCAAATACCTTTGATCCACGCCCCCTAGCACAGATTCTGCTTAAGCGGAATTAAATATCATAAACAGAGAATAACTGTAATAAGTATACATGTATACATAAAAGTGCAAAAGTTACGTCACAAACAGAACTAAACTGTCATAATAGTACTTAATACAAAGGAAATCCAAATAATGCATTACATATTACATGAATTAGAAGTATCCAAACGAAAAACACACTATAATAAATTTAATGAACGCACAATTAAATAAAATTGATAGTCAAAAGTAAAAAAAAAACAACAACATAAAATGTGGATAGTAATTTACAAATATAATTTTTTGTTTGTTTATGTTCTACCACAGATGGGAGAGTGGTCATCACGCACGCCGCACGATTCACAAACACAAACACCGCAACAAATGGAGCCTATATACGATGGCATGTCTCTGCGCCGATGGCACACACTGCAAATTTGCGTTGGATCTCTAGAAGTACCTTTTAAACAAAAGAAGAAGGAAAAGAGTAATAAATCTGGCAAATGTCCAAAACTTTATATAAGATGGCCACGTTTTTATTAAATTTCTTTTGTCAATCTGACTACCCTTTAGCATGCAACAAAATGTGTGCGTTAATGTTTATGTTTTAAAGAGCATGTTCATGATCAAAACTCGTACTCTAGAGAATGTCGAAAGAAACAAAGAATTATACATAATACATTTTTACATCAGTACAAAGTAAAAGTTTATAATTACCTATTCACTTACATAATTATTATCTACACTTACTTGGTCGACAAGATGGCTCATGTACCCTTATACTCCTTCCAAGGGATAGTAAGTTTCTTCCTGTAAGTATGCAATAGCAGATGTATTACTAACTTGCGTTTCCAACATTTACCTTAGATTTCCACATATATTAAAGGTAAAACGGAGTTGACCACTTTCATTTAAGTAAAAACTGAAATTTCAGAATGTCATTTTGGCAAATATGCTTTAACTAGCAGCTATTTTAAAACGAGAACATTCAATTTCAACACCATTTGAAAAATAATAATAATAAAAGTTTAAAACACCTATGTGAAATATATAATTTTGATCACCATTTGTAAGTGTATCAGTCGGCTTACTTCTTCGTTCGAAAGAATGTGTATGTACTTTACAAGGATACATATCACAAACTAATACGTAATAATATGACTTTGTATCCAAGTCAGTTTTATTGCACATTTCACTTAAGCAAAACAGCGTCTGAACGAGATATCTAACATTATGTATTGCATTTCTCTGTAATTCCGCTCGTGCCTGATGTACTGTTTTAACCAAAAAACAACAACAAAAAAAAAAAAAAAAAAAAAAAAATGAACATACTTATATATTCCACTGTTCTTGTATGGTCGTCCTACAAGGCTTACATCGTTGGTTTCGTCTTGCACAAGTTACTGTAAGCAATACATAGAAATAAAGATCGCGATAAAATACTAATACTAATTGCCAGACTTCCTTGTGCACTTTGTTCAAATTGCTTCATTCAAATATTGGAATAAAGTCTACGGTAGGCAAGAAAATGTTCTAAAATACCTGCCTGAGTAGGGCATGTGTTTCCTAACCCTCCGGACTGCGTGTGTAAAAAACCTCGCTAGCCCCTCAGGTTTGAGAAAAACACTGACTTACACAGCCAGTCGTATAAAATCCTTATAATCTTACACAGACAGTCATATTAGATCCGCTGTAAAGATTTTAAACATCAGATATCGCGCTATGGTGCATTTACTCAAAAGCGTAACAGTCGATAAGATATTTTTGACATTTTGTTACGTGAAGGAGAATATTTAAAGGAAATTCCGCATTCGTTGTTGGAAGCAAGCCAAAGATCAACTGTGAGATTGCCTTAAACTGCTAGTCTTAGAACACCTGGCTTAATTGACTGTATATTAATGTAAAAACATAAAACACGTGTG
The DNA here is from genome assembly GCF_021730395.1 of Mercenaria mercenaria. Taxonomy (NCBI): domain Eukaryota; kingdom Metazoa; phylum Mollusca; class Bivalvia; order Venerida; family Veneridae; genus Mercenaria; species Mercenaria mercenaria. The sequence continues at coordinate 69,292 of NW_026463852.1, forward strand.
CCTATATATTTATGACACATTAATTTTGTTTTATGCGCACATTCATTCTAAGACCTAATATTCATAGTAGTATGACTAAGCCATATATACATAAAACTACTACTTTGTTATTAATAACTATCTTCAAACGGTTTCCATATATAAAAGCACAACTATCTATACTAAGCTACATATAAATACATACGTAAAATAAATTTAGAAACTACTTAAAGGTACCTAAAATATTAATACTTTCACATTGGAGTTGGGGTGGACATGTGTCCAATCTTCGTTTATCTCAGAAAAACCTATATTTCGTGGACCTTGTCATATATAATGTGAGTGTTGATGTGGAACAATTATCTGAAGTTTGAATCAAATCAGAGAGTGACAGTGCATCAACATTTTAATCTGAAATTCTAAGTTAAAAGGGGACATAATTAATAAAATATTTGTGCAGTTATGATTGTATATCATATGATGTAGGAGATGATGCGGAACAAAAGAGTTTTAAGGAAATCCTTCAAGTAATAACATAGATAAAATGAAACTGCATCAAAAGTTAAACCAAGCCCTGAACGCGGACACCGACCCAATGGCGAGTTGGTTAGCTCTTCATATACCTTACAGAGTCGAGCTTAAAAATCACCTTGTAGGTAACAGCTTCATCCCTTTAAGATAAAGTGAAAAGATGTATGAATTTTAAACATAAAAATATACCATTGGTTGGGAAATGGTCAATGTCTTCTGGTCGATATCTTTCTTCACCCTCTTTCTCGCTGATACCGAACACTTTCAACTTCTTGTTCACATGACCAGCATTTTCGTCTGAAACATAAAATAAAACTAACTCACAAATTATTTTTGCAAAGCGGATAATTATATTTATTCTGTATACTACAAAGTAGTATTTGGTTGTCGGTCAGAAACCTGTTTCCGACAGTGAGTTAAAGTTTGAATCCAAAGGTAAGTGTCATCTTCACTTAATATTGTTTCTCATTTGGTCGGACGAAGGGTTACACTTGACTATATTCCATGAAATAATACTGATAATCTTTAATCCTGACAGCAATTATCATAACTTCAATTTCGTTATATATAAGGAAATACCAAGCGTTGCTGTCATCCGACAGCGTATGTTTTCAGTAAAGTACTGTTGACATTCTTTTTTGAGTTTCCGGGACAGGAAGGCATCGGCTATGCACCTCGCATATAATTGTTTGTATTTTTTTTAATGAGATATTGACTTGCTATATAATTTCCATTTCAAAATTGTCTTTTATCATGCTAAAAAAGCGTGATTTGTTTTAATAATCACGTGCAAAACATAGCCAGTAATGCAGGTAAGTATCAAATTTATGACCTTCAAATAAAAAGGTTATTGTTATTGCAAAAAATCTATATGTTTCATACAATGCAAACACAATTCTAAACTTCTAGTAGCCCCTCATCGATGTGGGTTCGAGCCTCACTCGGGGCGTTGAAATCTTCATGTGAGGAAGCCATCCATCCAGCTGGCTTACGGAAGGTCGGTGGTTTTACCCATGTGCCCGCTCGTGATGAAATATTGTACGGAGGAGCACCTGGGGTCTTTCTCCACCATAAAAAGCTGGAAAGTCGCCATATGACCTATGATTGTGTCGGTGCGACGTAAATCCCAACAAAATAAATAAATAAATAAACTTCTAGTAGACAACAGGTTAGCTCGACGTCATTTAGTTAAGAGTTTAATACCTTCTGTCATAGATTCCAGTTGTCTTTTTCTGTTATCTGCAAGAGTTTGATACCAGATGGTAGTAAAACAATGTATTCTCTGTATTTAACATTGGCTTCTATCGAAACAATACATCTTTTCCTTAACATTAATAGTTTACTGTTTTAAAATATCATGATTTTAAATAGAAATATATAAACTTTTAGAGTGACTTAATTGTATTCATAACTGTATTTGAAATTGTAATTGTAGACCAATTGTTAATAAAGAGTGTGCATTCATTCTAATGCCGCATTATTGAGAATATTATCATTATAAAATATATGATTTAACAGATTTTAGTACATGTACCCGCATTATTGACTGGAATATTTCTCTTCATTTCTCCACGAATATCTCCGATAACCTACAAACATCAACAGTTTCGTGGTATTTATTTTAAAAAGCACAAACTTACTGATAGAGATACCTATACACATACTTGTACGTATTCCAAAATGTTTGCATGTCTTTTGAAATATCTACCGATAAAAAAATTAATGTGAAAGTTAGGCTTTCTATAGTCATAACAATTGTGATGTCTTAGCGTACAGGCTAGGTATGCCAGTATCTGTCATTTTGTTGCAATAATGCATGCACTTATATGCTCTGAAAACAGATATGAACAAGATGCGTTTAATATCAACGCAGCAAAGCTATTATACCCTTTCTACAAATTCCTCTCCTTTAGTAAGAATAACATGCATGCAATGCGGGGCATGTCTAGCGTGCTCTACCCAAGCATCATCCCTTCTAGTCCAGTTTGTAAATCCTTCACCGCAATGGTAGCATCTCACACTGTCACCATTGCCTTGAAATGCATACAATATTTGAAGACTTATGATTAACCTGTACGTTGACAAAACAGGAAACACGAAACACATGCTTTAAATGCCCCACCGGCAGATTTAGGTCTTATAGCAAAAGCTAAGTTGTCCAGTACACACCAGTTCCGCTACTGACACTGTAGTACGCATTTACATTAAAAGCATTCTAAATAAACAAGCAAAATAAAATAAAATAAAATAAAATAAAAAAGACAAAAGGCAAAGCAAGACTAATCGACACTCAATTACTAGCGACAATAATGCACAGAATCTAGTGGTTGTTTTACACAAAACATTGTGTCTCAATATGGTAACAATTGTCTTTTTTATCTATGGCATTATACTAGGACACTTTATTGTTTTATTTCATTCCGTTGTTTATGCATGTGTAAACCCTGGCGAATAACGCACACATTGAATAAAGCTCCGAATGGTCTTTATGTGAGTTATAAAGCAGAGTTTGCACATACATGAACACCAGAAATGAATTGATATAATCCTTATAGTTCCATATTAACCTATTTCCGCGCTGAGTATTCATGTTTTCGTTTTCAGCAATTTCTATAGCAACTTCTTATCAAATTTGAATCGAAACAATAATCATCCTATAAGAAATGATCTAATCATGAAATTGAGTGAGTGCTGTTTTGCTCAGAAATAACGAAATCATCGTTTCAGGATTTTTAATGCTGTCTGTTTCGACCATTATGCAACAATGAAATATACGCGTCGGTTTAAACAACCAAATTGCTTGAACTGATGTCGGAATTGCTGATATGTCTGTTATAATATTCTGGAAAGCGTGTTGCAAGAATAAAATCAGCAACAATTAGAGTGAGACACTAAATAAAGCCTAATCATAGAGTGATATGATAATCAATAGACATACATGTACACGACACAAATCTTCAAACACAACACTTAGTATTTTTGTCAATATATCTTAAGTTTAGTCATACACAATATGAAAGTCAAATACATGTATAATAACGAAGTGATATCCCGAAATAAATATAGTTACCCTTTTACCGCAACGTTGTCACATTGCAGATGTTCACCGTGAATGTCACTATTAGTCTAAGAAACAATGAAGTTTGTTGAAAAATGTTAAGATAACTTCACTTTACCAAAAGAGTGTGAGTGAGTAACTTTAAGAAAAGCAATTTATTTATTAATTCGCACTTTGTACGTTTTTTAAAATTGGCCGGAATATCAAAACTAATTAAATTATCTGATTAAATATTTCTATTTTGTAAATGTCATGAAGTGAAAGACCTCAAAGTAATTATAATATAAAGCGGACATGTATTTTGTTTAAAAGTATGTATGCATGATCCCTGATTTCTCCTCATGTCAATACTATTGAATTTAACGTCAACGCATTATGGCATGCAGAACGAACTGGCAAAAACGTGTGTAGGTGTGGGGGAGAGTGGGGAGAGAGGAGAGGACATAATAAAGGTTACCGTTACCCGGCGTTGTTCCTCGCAACTGAGTACAGACAAATAGAAACTGATCAACAGCTTTAAAGTTTTTAGTGACCAATAATCACGACATTACTGGTAAATCCATGTATAAACAAATAAAAACGAAATAAGAAACGTCATTTAGCAACAACTGCAGATTATACAAGGGCATCGGAAAATAAACATGTTTTCTTACAAAACTGAATTAAATATATAATTCTGCTATGAATATACCGAAGAGACAGATTTTATCCAAAGTATGTTTAAAGCTTGTATTTCCGTTCCTCCAATCTAAAATGTTTTACCTGTAAAGTAAAATCCTGCTTCTGCAACTACTCTTAGATCAAGCAACTCTTTATACAAAAGGTCCATTCCATCAAATGAAGTTAATCGTCTTTCCTGAAGCACCATGTCCATATTTTTGGGTGTTGTAAATGGAACGCCCCTGTTCGTAATGTACCTAGAACCTGGACTATCTGAAGATGATTGTTGATTTCTTAATAAATACCCGCTGATACCAAGAACAGTTAGCTCTGGAAAACGAAAAATGTATAATTCGACTGATGCCGTACGGATTATGAATAAACATATGGTAAAAATACCTATTTGATAACATGTTTTAGCTCAAAGTGATCATGACTTTG